>NC_039364.1:57065915-57233538 GCF_003573695.1 Papaver somniferum | reverse complement strand
AAAAAAAAAGAGCGAAAGAAAAATTAAAAAAAAAAAAGAAAGAGAGAGAATTTATTTTATTTTTTTAGAGACCTTCCATTTTTTGTAATTATTTTTTTCTTATTTCTTTTTTTGCACTTTATTTGGACTTTGGACTTGGAATTTTTTTTTTAAACCCTAAGGAAGGGTACATTAAATATAAAACTGTTTGCAGGGAAGGACGACGATTACAATATCGTCTCGGCCCCTCGGGTTCGCACATGACATAGGAGTCGTGGCCCGAGTCGACTTCAGCGGTTCTGCGCACGTCTGGTACGGGAGGTAAGCTTTCGAAACACCCGCGAATCCCCTGTCAGCGGGTTTATTGTATGCCTTAAGGTGAATATATGCTGAGGATTTGAATACGGTTGTTTTAATTTCCTAGTAAAGGGCAAGGCCTAGCCAAATTAAGATAAGGACTCGGATTTCATCATCGTTTCCTTCTTGCTCGCCTTAGGAAAACGAAACCAAACGCGAACCTAAGCTTAAAATTTTACTAGAACGAGACCTATAGGGTAACGAGCTTAATAGGAAAGTCGTTCGAAAAATATTGGTTACTCTTTTGAGCATACTTTGAAGTTCATGATGGTTTCTGCGAGTTGAATGCATGAATGCGCCGCCTTATAATACCGGTGAGACCTTGGGTATCAAAGCTCCTCGCAGCTTCCCTCGTCTCAATTCAACTTACTTAAACTCGGATTGATTCAAGAGAGGTTTGCTCAGATTGTAACGAATTCCTTTTCGAAAGATTAGAAGCTGGTCTAGAAACAATCTAAGTGGAGCCATTATGCTTGTTGTTTGCTAGATTTTATAGGTTTGATTTGGTCAAGTCAGCCTTGTTTGTGATTGTGTAGAATTTCCTTGCAATTAAGAATGTCGAACTGGTATGATAGAAGCCAATACAATGATTATCGATCTGAATTTGAATATGGACATCATCCTTTTTATGACCATGTTGGGAATAGTGGTTCGGAACGCCATCCTTTGGAAGGATATGTGTCATACCCTGGTGAGCCCAATTACTATCCACACATGCATCAGTCTTACGAGCAAGAAGATTATAGTACTAGTTCTTCGTCTCTAGAGGATACAATCAAACTATTGAAAAGTAGTCCTTTTTATGATCCCTCTGTTTCTATTCCTCCTTTAGAAGAGTCCCTCAGAAAGTAAGCTGAGTCGACGCGTAAGTTAGCTGAGATGAATAGTATAATTATAGACGAAAGAACTACAATAATGAGTGAACCTTCTTTAGAAGACAACCTCAAGCGGATAGCTGAGACGAACGAAAGAATTGCTCGAAATTACTTGAATTGCCAATATAGTGTATCCAATAATACCCTTGAGAATGAAGATAGTTATTTACATAATCAAGATAACAAGGTTAGAATTGGTAGCACTACTTGTTTTGGTGAGGTTCGATCTTTTTCATGTTATTATGATGATGATAGTGTTGATGGAGAATCATACTTATGTAGGAATAGTGATCAGGAAATGGTTACTCCAATTGAGCTTTACAATGATAATATTATTTCTATTTCAAATCCAAATGATTTTAATAATTATTCACCTATTCAAAAGGAAGAGGATTTGACTAGAGATACCCTCGTTTTAGATGATGTAGTATTTCCTGTTTACAAAGCCGATAATGATTTAGAGGAACGAGTTTATTCTGAGAATAATGTTTTAGAGTCTAGCGATTTAGAAACAATAGTCTTAGACGAAGAAGATGAACTCGTAGATATTTTAAATATGAGTGAGGATGCATCACCTGAGTATAACCTAAAAGAAGCAATTGACCACTTTCAGGATTCCGATAATCTAGAAATTAGGGAAACTGTAGTTAATCTATCTAGAGACACCCAAAACTCTAAGTTTGGGGGTGATTATCATTCTCCTTGTGCTTTACCTTTAACTCTTAGAAAGTTCCCTCGTGTAGGGCTTGACATTTGTGCCTAAACCATCGTTCAAGATTATCTCCATACACGTTTTCCCGAACCTAATAATGTCCAGAAAGAAGTTCAGTCATTAGAAACACATCCTCTGGTTGATGTGGTTTTCCCAGGCTATGATACCCTTATTGACTTTGTTTTCCCACCAAATAGTTTTCTTCCAAATGTGGGAACGTTTATATTTCAAATGTGTCGAATATTTAGTTGTGAGACTAAACCTAAATGCTTTAGGAAATTAGAATCAACACATTTTCTTAAGAATGACTACTACCCTCACTGTGGTCAATTTTGTAAGTCAAACCTGATTGACTTAGAGGATCCTCAATTATTTAGGTTATTATTATGTGCTTCTAAATTTTTATTTGAGTTTTTACAGACTCTGGGACCTAATAATTCGGATCTCACTTTTGAGGAGTTGCAGCCTAAAGAAATATATTTAGACCCTTTTATAGAACCTGAACCTGAACCACAATTAGATGTAGTTGTCTTAATCAGGAAACTAGGTAAGGGAATGCTAGTCTTGTTCATTTTCTTGGTTTACTGCAGTTTCCTTTGGTCAGCTCTATTTGGTTTTGAAGACCCACAGTTATTCCGGCTACTGTTATACGGTTCGAGTTGACTAATCCTTTCCTAAGTCTGGCTGAAGACTTTAAACTTAGCACTTCTTGGGAGGTAACCCATGCTCATGCAAAATGGTAATTTCTTTCCTTAACTCTTTTTCTTCAAGTGGTAACAGTTTGTCCTTGTTCATGCTTTTAATTTTATCTTTAGAACATCGAGGACAATGTTAGATTTAAGTTTGGGGGTGGGGAAGAACTTTTTAGTTGCACTTTTGAAACTTCTAGCGTCACATGGTATTCGGTTAGCTAAGTTTACATATTGTTTCTCACCGAAAAGATAGAAATTGGAATGCTAGGGATAACAACCTTTTGAGACATTAGAGAAAAAGACATTGAGATCCTTGAAATTCAGGAGAGAACTTGTTCCTTTTAGAGGGTAACCGTGATGGACCTAACCATACATGATGGAAAGGCAAGTAGGTCAGAAAATTCCAGAAAGACAAAGCAACCTCACAATGTAGTCTTATTTACTGGATTGCGACTCTCTCTCAGTAGAAACTTATCATCATCAACAAGCGGAGCGACATCAAAATCTATGAAGAAAGTTGAAGACGTTTTAGGTTTAGAAGCAACAATAGAAGAGAATAATTCAAAAATCAAAGTTGAAGTTATAAGAGCAAATGATATAAGTTGTTAGAATCCATGATACCAAGACATGAAGATCCAAGTTTTGAAAGTCCTTCTCTCATGGCCATGTAAATTGTTGTCTTGTAATTTTTGTTTAAAAAAAAAAAACACAAATGAAATGAAAAAAAAAAATCATTGTTACGTTTTGTTCAATAAGGCCAAAGGGAAGTAGAAATTTATAAGTCAAGCAAGAAATCGAAGAGAAGAGTTAATTGTCAAGGTTCTATGAGGTTCGATAGTTTATCATCAACAATTGAAGACCGAAGAAGACGTTGTTTCTACTGAGCACTATGAGAGAGTCGAAGAAAGCTACATTTGGTTGCTTTGTTAGTCCGCTTTCAATCTGGCACAAGATCTTTCTAGCACTGGTTTAACTCATCACACGTAATTAGTCCAGCTGTGTAGCAGATGTCCCTCTCATCTTTATCTCTCTCCTAATCTTATCCAGCTGTAAAGCAGCGGACGCATCATACAATGTTTATCTAGCTGTGTAGCGGATATCTCTTTATCTAGCAGTGTTGCGGATGTGTCTCCCTTTTCTTCAGTCAACTTTAGAGCTGACACCTTTAATTTCTCTGGCATTCTAGTTACTTGGAGATAGGTTGAGAATATGTATGTCCTCATAGCTCTTTGGATACTTGTGACCAATTAGAAGTAATGGTTTTGTGGGTACACCTCTGGTAAACCCTCCCGAGATTAACTCGGTTTTATTTATTTTTTATTAGTTTTGCTCGAGGACTAGCAAATAATAAGTTTGGGGGTATTTGATAGACACATTTATGTGTCTAATTTGTCCTCAATGTTTCGTATTGTTGGTACTCGTTTTCGTCCTTATTATGGTGTTTTGTGTATTTTTAGGTATTTTTGGAAAATAAATATTGTTGGAAAAATCGGCTCGAAAAATCACTCAGAACACCCCCGGAGGACACTTTCTATACAGAACCCAGATTTGGTTAAGGGGCACCACAATTACTAAGGGGCACCCCAAAAAGGCAGCTGTTATTCGCACCCTACAGCTGGTTAGGGGGACACCATCTTCTTCGTTTGAAACTTAAAAATTGGCGGGAAAAAAATGTGGCAGCTCTCTGAGAATTTTCGATCGAAATTTGAAGATGTTATAGTGTGATTCAATGGCTAAAACTTCACGGGAACACTTGACTGAGATATACAGGCGTGGTATGGGCTTCAAAATCATCTGGATTTGGTTGGATAATCGGCAGTGAAGAAAACAGGGTTGCTCGGGTTTTGGTTGCTCCATCACGAGTTCTGTGTAGTTGGCGTGTGGATTGATAGAGTTTTACTTCTGGTGGAACGTGAAAACAATGCCCTGAGAGTATATCGACATCAGCAGGCGTGTGAAGAGGCGAGAAAGGAAAGAAAATTTCCTTTATTATTTTTTCTTTACTGTCGAGATATGGGAAGATTTTCTGGAGTAATGAGCGAAGATTCTTAGTCCAAAGGTGTATAAATAGGCTACCGGGGTCGAAAGAAGTGATACAGGGAGTTTGGGGAGAGTTCTAGAGAACGACAGAGTAAACACCAAAGTTGCAGAGCTGCCATTTTCTGCTACTGCATTTCTGAAGAACACGAAGAACGGACTTCCAAAGACAGTCGTTTTCCAACAGTGACAACGACGCTTAACGTGGGTCTTAGAAAAACAGTATCAGTGACACATACTGTGGGTCGTAGTTCCCTGATTTGTAACACTTATATCTGTTACAAACCCGGTTTTATTGTATTTCTCATATTTTCATCATTTGTAAACCATTTTTGAGCATCAATGAAATTCTTTGAGAGGTTCTCCAACATGATGAGCGGCTGATTCTCCCACAACCAAGGCAATGAGGAATCTATTTACGCATGAATAATTGGTAACTATTTTATTTTCTCTAATATTTAATTATAATTCACTCAATCACTGCTTTTTGCAGAGTTTTAAATTTTTTGCGTAATTTTCCTAATCAGTTGTGATTCAATTAGATAGGTTATGCTTTGTTTAGATAATCTATGCTTAAGGGATACAGTTGATGTTTGAGAATTTGCTTGATTATTAGTGAGTTAAGATATAAAGGACTTAAAAGATAATTAGAGTTTTGGATTATTTACCATCATTAATTCATGTGTAATAGTGGAATCAGTGTCTTGGTTGTTTTCTAATACCTCTCGCCCACTTTGTTAATATTTTTGTACATAATTTTATTAAATCTTTAAATTTAATCTTCACAAGTCCAAGAGTTTGAACCTCATTACTACAACAACAATCAAAATTATAATCATTACAGGTGCAACTCTGATGCACTCAGCAGAGAAGAAGTTGATTATGATTCTGACCTAATGAAGGTGATATGAAGTTGAAGCAATACTAGCTTGTGCAGGTGCAGAGCTGCGAAAGGAGAAGTTGGATTACATGCTTGAGGTTATGTCTGCTAATGCTGGGTTGAACTGGAACTGCGAGTTAAGATGTTGGTGCAGCTGCAGTTGGTTGCGTTGAGGATTTTAGGGCATGACTTAGAATTGGTAGGTGCAGCTGTGCAGTGGTGGAATTGAAGCTCAAATAGTTGAGATTGGTGTGGACTGGATGCTTAGAAGAACTGTGGTGGTTACAAGGGTCTGTGGTGTTGGTGGAACTGTTGAGGATACTACAGAAGTGGCGCTGCAATGAAGCCGAGATGGAGGGAATTACTGAGTCTGTGAGTTGAGGAATCTACGGTAGTTGAAGCCGCAGCTAATACAAGAGCTGAAATTGCAAGTGACGAAGCTGTTGCTGACGAGTTCTTGAGACGGGAAGAAAAGGGATATGGATCGAGTTGCAGGTGATTGCAGGTGGAAATAGCAGCTGCAGCTGAGTGCCCGAGAATTAAGCAAGAAGCCTGAGAAGAGAGAGTGCAGAATGGGTAAATGAATTGCAGGCAGCTGATATTGCAGGTACAAAAGCTGGTCGTGCTTGTGTGGTTGAACTGTAATGCTTACAATATGTGACAGAGCAGTTGTGAAATGAGTGAATGTATTGGGCTTGAATGGCAGTGAGTCTGATAGAATGGGTTGTGTATGAATGGAATAGCAGCTGCAATGCAACTGGTGCAGGTAGAGTTATGTTGCAGTTGAAGCTGCAGGGTGAATTGCAGGTGGTGGATTGTGCGAGATTGCAACACGAAATGGAGTTACTGGTGAAGCTGCGAGATAAGCAAGACAAGACAGAACCAATGCTACTGAGGTTTGAAGCTAATGTGTATGAGTAGATGAATGCTAGGATTGATACAGACGCAGGGACTGAAAGAATGGCCAAGCATTTGGTCGGTAATCGCACAGAAACAGAAGAAACTCTGTCTGAATCGGTGTTTAGGCGAGTCAAATCAGTGAGTTAGTCACCGATCCAGTACTTAATTAGATGGACTTGGACCTGACTGATGGGCTTTCAGAGATTCAGTTTTGACCATGACCTAAACTTACTTGGTCACAGAAGGAAGGATATAAAAGAAAACCTTTCTCTATTCAACTGAGAGCTTCTTCTACTTTTGTTCTAGGGTTTAAAAAGATGAAAACTTTTATTTTTCTTCTTGTGATGAACCCCTTTAACATGGGTACCTAGATTTTATTATTAGTTAAGGAATAAGTTGGTTTTCCAAATATGGGTTTTCATTCAATAAATTAGTTTTGTCTCCATGTTTTGTCGATTATGATTCGCTAGAAATATTGCCATGTATGATTGATTGGTGGTTTTGTCAAGTTGCAAATTGGTAGAACTCGTAATCATATCTATTGATAGTTTAGGGTTTATTATACGTAATCGTGATACACCTTGAATACAAGTAGCATAATTGTGATTATTGCTTGTAGTGATACATCCTAGTAGTCACAAGTGGATTATAACCTTTGTTAAAACGGATTAGTACTTTTACACGTTCGTTTGCATTGATTAGTCTTATTTCATAGAACTTAGTGCTCTTAGGGAGTTAAACTTAATTGTGCTTTTACACTTTAGGTTGCTTTCTAGGAAGAATTCACTTTCGCATCTTTTAATGTGTTTGTTGATGACAAGAGGAAATTAGCGAGATATTCTTGCGATCAAGGTATCCTAGGACTTTTGATAAAAGTTGAGATTAAATATAAATTCTAGTTATTGTTATAAATTCATGTTTGTGAATGAAAACTAATCCTTGACCAATATCTTCATCTTATTGATTTGCTTGTTTATTTCATTAGTTGCTTTTACTTTATTTTCCTTTACTTAAAAATCAGAAATCCCCCTTGTTTGTATAGGAAACCGAAACAATTTGACAAATTTGAGTTGTGAGAAATTGTAATTTATTTTTGACGCATACAACAGCGATCAAATTTTGGCACCGTTGTCGGGGACATGGTCATCATTATGCTAGGTCCCTTGTTAAAAAAAAAAAAAGACAAGAGAAAATTTATTTAGGTTCATTCTTAGTTCTATTATTTTAACTTGTTTTGTTTTCATTTTGTATTTGTTATATTTTTTCTTGTCTCAATTAAAAAAAAAAAGAAAAAAAAAGAAGAAAAAAAAGACAAGAAAAATCTTTTGTATTATATTTTGGGTTTGTATCATTTTGGTTTGTTTTTAGTTTTGTTCTTTCAATAAATCCAATGGAAGAAGAAATATCCATAATGAAGTTTCAAGCAATAAGGAATTAGAGGAAAGAATCACATTGTCAAGATTTTACGAAGTTCAGGAGTTATCATCAAGAGTTGAAGATCGAAGACGAAGATGAAGACAATGATTGAAGATCGGAGACGTTTCTATGGATGCTGTGAGAGTGGTGCTAACTGCACGCCGAATGGATAACGAGGTAAGTAAGCATATTCCCACCTTCGTTAAGTGGTTGATTTCCTTTCTTAGAGATCGTCAGAAAAAAGGGTTTTAGAAATAAATAAAAGATGTGGGTTTTCAAAACAACTCAGAGGGTTTGGCCTTCCTACTATTTAACGTGTCACAGGATTCTCTCTTCATTCCTACCTGGACACATGTGTGACCCATAAAAAGTTATTTATTGTTGAGAGAAACTTCATAAAACCCTTTATTGTGAGGTAGAGTCGAGACTTTCGATCACTCCGAACCCGAATTTCTTTCGATAAGGGATGGTTATTTCTCTCTCAACTTTTAAGGATGGGATTGTGTTCATATATGTGTCTAACTTTTTATGACTAGTGTGTAGAATCTTTATGTCTTCTTAGCGCGTTGGTGTAGATGGGGAAAAACGATTTGCTGGTTTTAAGGAATTGAGGAGACGACCGTACGGAGGAGACTCCTCGAACCGAGAGAAATGTTAAACCTCACACAGATGCACCGCTGCAAAGGGGGTGCTTTAGATTCGAGAGATCAATCTGTAGTACTCCGACCTAAATCAAGACAATGACCGTTACAGAGTAAATTCGGTCACAAGAGAGGATGGGTTGATCTATAGGAGGGAATCTAAGAAATGTGTGGAATCAATGGTAATCAAAGATTGTGGGTGTGTGAATTCCGAATACGATAAGCTCTGAGTGATTGAAATTGCTCAATTGAGAGTAATTGCTAAACTGATGAGTTGATGATCTCGTGTTGTCGATGAGACGTGAGATTGATGATACTGATGATGATGATCCTTCAATCATGATTCAGAGACTTATTTATATTGCTGGAATTTTAGACACCATGATCCCCTGAAGTGTGACAGTTGATGGAATCAAGGAGTGGGGAAGTGGAGATCGTGTTTGAAACAAGTTGCTCAACGTGTGGAGACTTGGTCGATTTTCCACCCACTACCTCGTGAATTCCTTCAACTGATTGCATGACTTGCTCACATACCATCGTGTGTTTGAACACACGTGTCGTAGACCGCCAGACCAAAACCCTAAGTGATATCCCCCAAAGTGACACGATTGACTTCTCGTGGTATGTTAGTCAATTGATGACTTCGTGGTTTGATGGGACGATGAGTTCATGTAGTTGATGAGTTGAACATGATGTTCTGAAACTCATGAGTTGAACATGTCATGAGACAGAGGTATAGTTCTTACGATGAAGCGAGCAAGTATTGCTCATTCGATGGATCGTTGAATATTTATTGTTGAACCAATATTATTTGGTTTGAGCAAATATTTATCATCTGAGCAAGTGTTGCTCACGTGATGAATTGTGGAATATTTGATCGTCTGAGCATATGTTGCTCATCTGATGGATTATTGGCAGCATACCAAAAATATTAATTAGAATACTGGTCGTTGAACCGAGCATAATTAATAAAATTAATGACCATGAAATCGTCGTAAAATTATTAAGGTTGGAATCTGGAATGATGATCCTTGGATTCAGAAACCCTAATTTGATCAATTGATGATCAATTCATGGTTCGTCAAATTTTAACCATGGGACGAAGGAGGGAGCGACTACATGGGACCGTGGATCAACCATGTAGTGTCCATATGCTCACATGAGCAAATACATATAACTCCTGAAGAGTTGACGATTTGTTGGTGGAAGAATGATTAAATGCTGGCTTAATCATTTATTTTAAAATGCTCGTCTGAGCCTTAGGTGAGAAAACATAATTAATTATGACGAGGCGAGGGACCGACCATGGAGTCATGAAACCGGCCCTGGGTTGTCACGTGACCGCCTGACGATCACTTCATGAAAATCCAAAGTGTTTGGAAGAGTTTTGGACCTAATACGAGCAATTGTGCAAATTAGGTCAAAACTGTGAAAATTGATGGGACCGGATTCCGTGAGACAAAGAGACAATCTTGGTCGTTCAAGATAGCGTGCTCGTGTCCCCAAGGCGTCCGCGTCTCAGTCCTGAGAATTTTGATATTTTCTGGCGTGCAATTGAGCATCCAGTCGAGAAAATATGCCAAAATTAGGGTTTCGACGAAACTGAGGAAAACACCATGAGATGATGAAAAATAATTATAAAATAGGGAATGAGGAAGCGTGGGACCGTCGTGGTCAAGGCATGATCGGCCGGTCGTGACCACGGTCCCGTGGTGCCTTTTCCTTAATTTTATAATATTTTGATGATTTTATGAAAAATTCTTGAATTTTGAGAAATTTGATGAATTTAGGGAGTTTCCATGAATTGAAGGAGTTTTCATGAGTTCATGGAAGCAAAATAATAAAATAATAAAAAAATGGGCGGGTGGGACCATGGAGGCATGGCCGGCCGTCTATGGACCGGTCCCACGAGTTTTCATAATTTTTTAATATTTTTAGGTATTTTTGATGATTTGAGGGATTTTTTCCTAATTTGAGAGAAATACCATAAAATCAAGGAATTTGATGAATTCAAGGAAAAATAGGATAAATAATAATAAAATAATAAAGCAAAGGGCGTGTGGGACCGCTAGGGCATGGCCGGCCGGCTAGTGGCCCGGTGCCACAAGTTTTCATAATTTTATTTTATTTTATTATTATATGATGATTTGTGCAAAAATACCATGAAATCAAGGAGTTTTTTCATGAAATTAGAGAAATAATAATAAAAAAATAATAAGGAACCGTCGGGTGTGGGACCGGCTGGGACCAAGGCATGGCTGGTTGGCCAATGGTCATGCCCCACACTCCTTTCCTTAATTTTATATTATTTGTTATGGACTTATGGAAGTACCATGAAACCGAGGAGCTTCCTCGAGATGAAGGAGATTTGATCATATGAGAGAATTTTCATCAAATCATGGAAAATAAAAAAAATGTATTAAAAATATAAAACTGGCGTGGAACTGACCACGTCATGGTCGGTAGGTCGTGTATCCGTGTTCCCAGCACCTTGGTCAATATTTTTAATTATTTATTATTATCTTCCCTATTTTGCATAGGTTCATCGTTTCGTTGTATTTTGAAATACTCGTTCGTGCGGTGACTGTTAGTGTATCGTCGTTGAATACACTTTCACCATTTGAATCGGGGCTTACTTAGAGGTAGCTCAGACGCCCGGTTATTGATTATTTATTACTGATTGTGGAATTCAGTGGAGAATAATTCACAAAACTGGGTAATAAGATGTTTATTATTAATTCATAGGATCAGCTGAGGATTCGACTACGAATTCAGAATAATAAAGTGAGCATTACCATTCCATGGGATCGTAGATTCGACCATAAAATCGGAGTAATTAAGATTTATCTATGACCATTTATGAGACCAGTTGTGGATTCGATCATGAAATCGGAGTAATGAGATAATATAGTTATTGTTATTCTATGAGATCAAGCCATGGATTCGATCATAGAATCAGAATAATTGTTTATTGCCATTCCGTGGGACCAGTCGCAGATTCGACCATGGAATAGGAGCAATTGTTATTGCCATTCCATGGGACCAGTCGTGAACTCGACCATGGAATATGAGCAATTGTTATTGCCATTTCATGGACCAGTCGTGGATTCGACCATGGCATATAAGCAATTGTAATTAGGAATAATTAACTTTGTGGCTCTATACTAGCAGAGCAAGCTGTCTAGGAGCATTAATTATCCCGATATGAGCTTGTCCGTAAGTCATATCCTTTATATAGTCAGGGTAAACTCGTTGTTTGTTCCTGAAGACGTTATCGCTCTATACTAGCAGAGCAAGCTGTCTAGGAGCCGTCCATCTCGTGATACTATATATAACTAATCACTCAAAGTATTCAGTATTCATGAGATATGCCGTTGTCCAGTCGTGAGACTACATATCTACATGTACTCCGAGAGAAAGTACTCTCCTTTGAGAATTCGATGAAAGACCCGTGTCTCTATACTCACGTCTGATTGCTGGATCAGATCTTCGTATAATTACGAGTTTACGATTTTAGACCTTGTCGAAAATCCACCATCTACATTAAGTCCCCTGCTTACTGAGGAAAGTTGTGTTCCTCAGTCAGCATTAAATGGTGATTTTCTGGCCATAAATAATAATACCAGTAATTGAACTTAGTCGTAAGTTGAGACGTTACCGGATTTAGAGAGCATGAGCAAACCACGATTTAGTGTCGTTTGATGAGCATAAATTGGTGTTGAACCGCTGGTTTGGACGACGAGTCCGTGGTTGGTCAGGATTCGCGGGACGGGCCCATGAAAACAAATCCTTGTTTTATGAATAGACGCTCGTTCGTTCGTTAGTTTAAGGAACAAACAAAATAGACCTGAGTCTAATGATATAAAATTCGTCTATGAGCTTTCACGAAAACTGGAATTTTATATTTTAAATATGTGAGATTTCACAAAGTGGAATAAACTCTCGTTTCAAAGGTGGATGCTCGTACGAGAGAAAAGTTTTTTTTTTGATAGACGTGCGTCTGTTAGTAATAAAATTTTGTTTATGAGGCTTCATGAAAATTTTAATCTTCGAGCTTTTGGAAATATACTCTCGCTTCAAAGACAGATGCTCGTGCGAGGGAGCAAAAATATATAGATATATTTTTCAAATTTACGTGAGTTTCACGTTTAATATATATATAGTTTGTAAAATCATGTTTTGATTTTGAACAACTGTTGAATGTAGACCATTATACATGGTAAAATAATGTCTATATGTGAGTTTTCACAATCGTAGAATGGACGTCTGTCCAGATTTTGAGAAACCAGTGAATGTTCACATTGTAAAATTTACGTGGGTTGTTCACGGTTTTATGAAAATCATGTCAGAATTTTGCTCGTCTTAGCAGGTTTGAAGGAACGAGCAAGATTTGAAGTATTAACTCATGTAATGTTAGGGGAATCGTAAACATGTAAGAGTTGAAAGTTACCATTTTTGCAGACGCTGATGTGAGCATCTTTATTCCATGATTCGTTGTTTTGTTGAATCCCGCGCTTTGAATGATGCGCTGAATGTTATGCATCTGTCACAGCCACTTTGCAAGAATGACTGACTCCCATGATGACACTTTCAAAGACGATGTTTCCAGGGATGACATCTCCGCGGGTGCAACTTTAAGAAATGGTACTTCTGGGACCTCTGAGTGATGGTGAGAGATCCTTCATACTGAGTTGTACTCCTGATTATTTCATCAACTATACCACAGGATGATCATGTATTGAGGTTTCAGATCAATGTAGAATCCTCGGAAATGGAAGAAAGTCTTCGGGGCGGAGCACCCAAAAGTAAGGACTACAGGATGTTAGCAAATGACGTGCAGTCCCCAGCCGTTTCTTTGGTGAGTTGTTAGCGCTCCTTGTGTCATGACTTTTTACTACCCGTGCAATTAGGATCACGAGACCAAGATTTTTTTATTTATTTTCAGACCTTTCCTCCATCGATTGACGGTCTTCAACTTGTTCCCAGGCGAACAATTCAGGAATCCAGTACTGATGAAGAAGTCGATGTAAATATCTCTTTCGTGCAGGTGATCGCGGCATCTCCTTGAATGAAATAAGAATAATTTTTGTTTATGAATACAGGAAGAAATCATTGTAGATAAGAATCATGTTGATGAAGCGCGCTCTTCTTTGGAGATGGGAATATGGAGAATTCCCGAAATCCCGAACCGAATGGAGATAGCGGTGTTGTCAACGGAGATTCTGGCATCGTCGAGCCTTCAAATGATTTAGAGACTCCCTTAGTAAGTATATCTCCTGTAATTTCTTCAAGGAAGTATGATATTGCTGATTCGTGAATGAATGTATGAAAATCCATGTGAATTTATGGATAACTTTGCCGAAATACGTCAACGGAAAATTTCAGACTTCAGATTTTACTAGAAACGCTGTAGAATCTTCGTCCGAAGTCGTATTTTCGCGGTTTGCATATGTATCTTCAAGCCCAGGAAATTTCCAAGCTTTAGGAAAGAAAATCTTTGAAGTTTAGCATGTTTAGGGCCTGAAAAGGGCGAAATAGTGAACTTCCAGGAGACCTTCAGAACTTTTTCAGATGGCATGTTGCTCCATGTTTTAGCCACATCTCTTTGCTCGTTCATCGGATTGTCATGAAATTTTGAGAAGTTGTAGAGGACATCCATACGAAGAGAATGGTATACAACCAATCTTGGGATTCCTTGTATATTGCTCCCAGTTCGTCTTTTAGTACAGGGCATAGTACAGTTTCTTCAGACGAGGTTACCGTAAAATGTATTTTCATGACTTTCATGCTATTTGCTCGTGCGTTGAGTGTATAATGATTAATCTTGATAATGTTGGATTACTTGTATGATGTATTCTATGATCTCATTTGGTTTCAATCTTAAATGACTCTAACCTCATGTAATCTTCGTATTAGGTGCCAAATACCGAAGTTGAGGATATTGAAACCAATGAGGATAACTCAAACTTCCCTGGAGTTATTGATGAAGAGACAACCATATCTGCACTTAAAGGCCATGAGCAGGTTGTCATTGAAGTCCTGGAAACTCAGATTGTTGCTGCTTCAGTGATAGAAGAAACCGAAACACCAGTAGAGAATACTGAAGAAACTGTTGCCCTGGAGATTGCTCCAGTAATTGAGAACCGTATAGTGGTGCATGAATATCCAAGTGCAGGAGTTGCTTTTGATACTCCGTTCGATGCTTCACTCCCGTATCATGAACTAGTTGGCGGATTCAACGTTCCCATTGGATATGCAGGCTTGTACGAGAAACCGTGGAAGATGTATGGGCACATCGTCGTTATCAAGGATCCGGAGCATAGTTATTTCTTGACGAGGCAAGTAGAAGCCATTTTGCGTGTTTTAAATGATATCCGCATCACAACTGGAAATACTGTCACCCGGAATGTACTCTTTGATTGGGAGTACAACTTGAAGAAAGATGAAGAACTTGGCTTCAATCTGAAGTGGCTTCGCTATAAGGAAAGCGGTGGAAGGTGACACTTCTTTCACCACCAGTGATGCCGTGTTGAAGAAGATGGATGAAGAAAAGCATAAATCTTATTTTGTTGACTCTCTTTAGTTTTCTTTCCATGATATCTTGAACCTTGGACTTCTGAGAGATGTGGGGTTTTATTATGGTCTTGATTTCTTGATCGGTTTTGGACTGTGAAATCGATCGTCTTGACAAGTGGACCGTCATTCCCCAGTATTTTGTTAAGTCTCTCCCTTTCGTTTTCCCTTCTTCTGGTGAGACCTAGATAGAGGACCTAGGTAGAAAAATTGATGTAAAGACCTAGGTGGTTGAAGTTGGAGGTACCTTGATGAAGGATTTAGCGGAAGGACCTGGTGGACACCGATCGACTGTGGAAGTTATGAATCCCGTCTAAAAATTGTTGTTTGCATGTTGTACGCTCAGGAAGCTGTAGGAACCTCATACGACGTCGGAATCTGACGATTGACCCCAACTTTCGAATCTAAGAGACCGAGGAATCATATGCAACCAGAATTCTTAAGTTTGGAGATGTCTAAGGAAATCAATAAAGTATGCACTTTCATAACTTGTAATCCCGTGCAAATTTTCAGATTTCATAGACCTGACAGTAAATGCCGTATCTTTCAGCTCGTATGTCCGATTGATGCGCCCTTTTGGTATGTTGTAGAGGAGACATAGACGAACATATTTAGTTGAGGAAGAATTGTCCCATTACTCACCCATTAGTACGTTTTTGCAAACCCATGTCCTGGAGTGTGTTGTATCTCATTTATAGAGGTGATGAGAACATCTTGTAGAAGACTTTGGATCATGCCCACCAGTCGTGCCAGCTTTGGGAAGACTTTCATGTGAGCATGTTATCAGGTCTGCACATCTTGATATGAATCATTGGTCTTAGAGAAGTACGCTTCATGTGTAACACTTCAGAGAATGATTAGTTGATGAAGCCCTGAGGATGTTGCTCCTGAGACCGTTGTTGGTGCTGAAACCATGAATGATTATGCTCCAGAGATCCTTGTCGATGCTGAGATCATGGATGGTGTTCCTCTAGAGATTATTGTTGATGCTGATACCATGGTTGAAGTTGCTCCAAAGACCGAAAAGGCTAGAACCATGATTATAGATATAAACTTTGCTCCTTCATCCAGTGAGCCTTTTACATTCATGAACTAGTTGATGAGTTGAGCGTCCGTAAGATGAAGGTGTACTGAGAGTTCAACCTGAATGCTCCTGAAAGCATAACTTTACCACAATCTAGCTTTGTCAGTGAGTCAACATTGTTGCGGTAGATAGCATCAGCAGTTTTCATACTGGATGTGATTGGTGAAGAGAGAAAGTTCCTTAATCGTGCAGGGGCCTGTGATGTAGAGAAAACCCGTTGATGAAGTTTCATGGAATCACCTCAGGTTGCCCAGTATATATTGAAGGAGTTAGTGCCATCCATGTATGAATGATGTTTCATATGCTTCAGAAGTCTTATCATGGGATAATGAAGATTTATTGTTTAGTTACACTTTGATCGTGCTGGTGTTGAATCAATGTGTCATCATCGAGATATTTGTGCTGAAGCTGTACTCTTTGATTGGGAGTACAATTTGATAGCTTTTTTAGATGCTTGAGTGTTGAAGCGTATATTTCTTAAGCATCGAATATCTTAGGGGTTTGATCGTCTCGTCCCTGGAGTATCTTCTGTTGATTCAGCATCCCTTTCGTTGCAGCAGTGGGATTCAACACTTGTGCAGAAGTCAGAGCTTTCTAATTTTGTGGCACACATGGACGCTCCTACAAGGCTATGTAGAAACTCCCAAAGTGTTCTTTGCCA
This sequence comes from Papaver somniferum, assembly GCF_003573695.1. Lineage (NCBI taxonomy): Eukaryota > Viridiplantae > Streptophyta > Magnoliopsida > Ranunculales > Papaveraceae > Papaver > Papaver somniferum. Next base: position 57,216,731 of record NC_039364.1, on the reverse strand, counting down.
TGTTTGGACATCATCTCAGCAATGAACGTCTCAGTGATCGATTCAGAGAAATTTCAGATTCAACCACTTGGTAAAATACTAATGCGGTGAAGTTACCGTTCATAACGTCTTGCAGAGTTGCTAGCAGAATTAAGTCCCCATGCTACATAGCATGTGAGGAAATAAATGACGTAGACACGGGAGGAATGAGACTTTCCTGAGTGTGGAACCTCTTGATGAATGTCTATGCATTTTTTGCAGGTTCTTGCTTCAATCTCGTCAAAGTTCGAAATTCCTCCAAGTGCTCTGATGATGGAATGTCCGTCAAATCTTCTGGATCAGAACTTTCTTTGTTGGAGAGATATGTAACCAAAGGCGCTTTGTAAGTACCCATATTTTCAGCGTGGATCCACGCTCTTCTGAAGGACGTGTCATATCCTGGATCTTCCTGATTATGTGAAACTTGGTTTCTGTCCAGGTTGAACTTATGTTCACTTTGAGAATGATGTAGCCATAAGTATTTCCGAGCGCTCCGTCAAGGTATCTGATTGAGATGGAGCATGAGTATCTTCTTGTCGAGTGATTCATGTGGATCCTATGGTTTTAAGTGGAATTTTGTTGATGGCGGTGTCAGCATCGATCATCGTTCTTCCCAATTCTTTTCTTCTGAGATTGACTGTGGTAAGCAGTCCCCAGTTGTACACCTCTTGGTCTGTGGATGGAGGCTCAAGAAGTATTTTAGGAATGGACTTCTTGACATGATGTGTTCAGTGCTGTGAACATGTCTCTCCTTCGTGCCTTCGACAGATAGAGCAATTCACGTTCGACCAGGATTGAACTGCCTCTTTGATAGGTTGTTCAGAGAGAGTGTAAAGCTTCTGATTGGGAGAGGACTCTTGTGTACTCCTTCAGTCCCTCGTTGAATCTATTGTGGATCAACCTTCTCTTTGAAAGTTTGCTTCAAAATATTGCAGTTACTTGTTGGATGATTTGATGAATCTATGAAGGTGACAATACCTGGGTTTCTTCATTTTTCTTCAGTTGGCTCTCTATGATGAGCAGCGATTTGATTGCACCATCTTGAACCCAGACTTCTAGTAACTCGATCATCGCTTCATGATAAGTTTGAGTATGTCCGATCATCTCCCCTTTCGTTAATACCGGATCGAGGTTTGTGTAAGATTGGTTATCCTTTCTTGATGCTTTTGTAGGATGAGGTGTTGGATGTCTCATCTTTGAGCAGGAGATTTCTTTTTGCTTGAGGAATAACGTTTATGGAAGGTTGGGCATTGTATTGTTTGTTGATCAGGCGTCGGCTTCTCCGAGGTTCCTCGACCTTGTAGACTTTGCTCAGCAAAGCAGGTGTAGTAGTCGCTGATCGTTTGGCTGCTTCATGAAGTTCTGAGAGAGTCTGGAGTCGTAGAGAAAGGCTCTGTAGATTAGGATCATTTGGTTTTGTTCATGCTCTTTTAGTGCCTTCAGGGATCGAGAGACGTGTTCTCGAGCGCTCCACGTTCCGTTATATAGTGCGAACGTTGGGTAAGTGTATCCCTTCGGGAAAGAAATTATTTGCGTAGAAACAGGGTATGAAGGTTGATAACGATGAACAAATTATGCTTTGTCTTTTCCTCGATCCTCCATGAAGCGTTCCAGGTCCTCACGAGCGATGAAGCCTGCAAGTTCCTTTGCTGGAGAGTCATCTGCAGCCTTGCGGAATTCTTAATCTTGTACAACATGGATTGGAGAGATTTCAGGATCAGCAGTTGAAGATGTTTCTTTTGCTTCTCCTTTTTTGCGCTGAGGCTGAGTTCGTTCAGACGCAAACTTGTCTATGAGAGTTTTGAGATAAGCATACAACTCTTTATGTGTGTTGCAGCCACGTCATCCTGAACCTTCATGAGATCAAGATGATTTCCTCTGATTTCTTCAGGAGACCAACCGAAGAGTGGATTGTTGATGGCGCCAGTGTCGTCACTTGCAGGGCGATCTCTGGAGCACCAGTGCTTGGAAGAGTGATAGTAACATGTGACGTGATATTGCTGGCCGGAGGAGTGGTGTTAGCGCTACCACTAGAGCCTGCAATGTTAATAGGAGTAGTACTTGCTGGGAGTACCACTAGGACTTGCAATGTTAGAGTTGGGTGTTGAACCCGGATTGGTAACTGATCCATACCTAAGACCGACCATCCTGCCGAATTGAGATTGCAACCGAGAGAATGATCTTCCACTGTGGTCGCCAATCTGTAGATGGGGAAAAACGATTTGCTGGTTTTTAAGGAATTGAGGAGACGACCGTACGGAGGAGACTCCTCAAACCGAGCAAAATGTTAAACCTCACACAGATGCACCGCTGCAAAGGGGGTGCTTTAGATTCGAGAGATCAATCTGTAATACTCCGGCCTAAATCAAGACAATGACCGTTCCAGAGTAAATTCGGTCACAAGAGAGGATGGGTTGATCTGTAGGAGGGAAGCTGAGAAATGTGTGGAATCAATGGTAATCAAAGATTGTGGGTGTGTTAATTCCGAATACGATAAGCTCTGAGTGATTGAAATTGCACAATTGAGAGTAGTTGCTCAACTGATGAGTTGATGATCTCGTGTTGTCGATGAGACGTGAGATTGATGATACTGATGATGATGATCCTTCAATCATGATTCAGAGACTTATTTATATTGCTGGAATTTAGACACCATGATCCCATGAAGTGTGACAGTTGATGGAATCAAGGAGTGGGGAAGTGGAGATCGTGTTTGAAACCAGTTGCTCAACGTGTGGAGACTTGGTCGATTTTCCACCCACTACCTCGTGAATTCCTTCAACTGATTGCACGACTTGCTCACATTCCATCGTGTGTTTGAACGCACGTGTCATAGACCCGCCAGACCAAAACCCTAAGTGATATCCCCCAAAGTGACACGATTGACGTCTCGTGGTATCTTAGTCAATTGATGACTTCGTGGTTTGATGGGACGATGAGTCCATGTAGTTGTTGAGTTGAACATGATGTTCTGAAACTCATGAGTTAAACATGTCATGAGACAGAGGTATAGTTCTTACGATGAAGCGAGCAAGTATTTCTCATTCGACGGATCATTGAATATTGATTGTTGAACCAATATTCTTTGGTTTGAGCAAATATTTATCATCTGAGCAAGTGTTTCTCACGTGATGAATTGTTGAATATTTGATCGTCTGAGCATGTGTTGTTCATCTGATGAATTATTGGTAGCGTACCAAAAATATTAATTAGAATACTGGTCGTTGAACCGAGCAAAATTAATAAAATTAATGACCATGAGGTCGTCGTAAAATTATTAAGGTTGGAATCTGGAATGATGATCCTTGGATTCAGAAACCCTAATTTGATCAATTGATGATCAATTCATGGTTCGTCAGAATTTTAACCATGGGATGAAGGAGGGAGCGACTACATGGGACAGTGGATCAACCATGTAGTGTCCATATGCTCACGTGATCAAATAAAAAGAACTCCTGAAGAGTTGACGATTTGTTGGTGGAAGAATGATTAAATGTTGGCTTAATCATTTATTTAAAAATGCTCGTCTGAGCCTTAGGTGAGAAAACATAATTAATTATGACGAGGCGAGGGACCGACCATGGAGTCATGAAACCGTCCCTGGGTTGTCACGTGACCGCCTGACGATCACTTCATGAAAATCCAAAGTGTTTGGAAGAGTTTTGGACCTAATACGAGCAATTGTGCAAATTAGGTCAAAACTGTGAAAATTGATGGGACCGGATTCCGTGAGCCAAAGAGACAATCTTGGTCGTTCAAGATAGCGTGCTCGTGTCCCCAAGGCGTCCGCGTCTCAGTCCTGAGAATTTTGATATTTTCTGGCGTGCAATTGAGCATCCATTCGAGAAAATATGCCAAAATTAGGGTTTCGACGAAACTGAGGAAAACACCATGAGATGATCAAAAATAATTATAAAATAGGGAATGAGGAAGCGTGGGACCGCCCTTGTCAAGGCATGATCGGCCGGTCGTGACCACGGTCCCGTGGTGCCTTTTCCTTAATTTTATAATATTTTGATGATTTTATGAAAATTCATGAATTTTGAGAAATTTGATGAATTTAGGGAGTTTCCATGAATTGAAGGAGTTTTCATGAGTTCATGGAAGCAAAATAATAAAATAATAAAAACACGGGCGTGTGGGGACCATAGAGGCATGGCCAGCCGGCTATGGACCGGTCCCACGGGTTTTCATAATTTTTTAATATTTTTAGGTATTTTTGATGATTTGAGGGAATTTTTCCTAATTTGAGAGAAATACCATAAAATCAAGGAATTTGATGAATTCAAGGAAAAATAGGATAAATAATAATAAAATAATAAAGCAAAGGGGGTGTGGGACCGGCTAGTGGCCCGGTGCCACAAGTTTTCATAATTTTATTTTATTTTATTATTATATGATGATTTTTGCAAAAATACCATGAAATCAAGGAGTTTTTTCATGAAATTAGAGAAATAATAATAATAATAATAGTAATAAAATAATAAGGAACCGTCGGGTGTGGGACCGGCTGGGACCAAGGCATGGCCGGTTGGCCAATGGTAACGCCTCACACTCCTTTCCTTAATTTTATATTATTTGTTATGGATTTATGGAAGTACCATGAAAACGAGGAGCTTCCTCGAGACGAAGGAGATTTGATCAGATGAGAGAATTTTCATCAAATCATGGAAAATAATAAGAACGTATTAAAAATATAAAATTAGCGTGGAACTGACCACGACACGGTCGGTAGATCGTGTGTCCGTGTTCCCAACATCTTGGTCAATATTTTTAATTATTTATTATTTTCTTCCCTATTTTGCATAGGTTCATCGTTTCGTTGTATTTTGAAATACTCGTTCGTGCGGTGGTTGTTAGTGTATCGTCGTTGAATACACTTTCACCATTTGAATCGGGACTTACTTGTAGGTAGCTCAGATGCCCGGTTGTTGATTATTTATTACTGATTGTGGAATTCAGTGGAGAATAATTCACAAAACTGAGTAATAAGATGTTTATTATTAATTCATAGGATCAGCTGAGGATTCGACTACGAATTCAGAATAATAAAGTGAGCATTACCATTCCATGGGATCGTAGATTCGACCATAAAATCGGAGTAATTAAGATTTATCTATGACCATTTATGAGACCAGTTGTGGATTCGATCATGAAATCGGAGTAATGAGATAATATAGTTATTGTTATTCTATGAGATCAAGCCATGGATTCGATCATAGAATCAGAATAATTGTTTATTGCCATTCCGTGGGACCAGTCGCAGATTCGACCATGGAATAGGAGCAATTTTTATTGCCATTCCATGGGACCAGTCGTGGATTCGACCATGGAATATGAGCAATTGTTATTGCCATTCCATGGACCAGTCGTGGATTCGACCATAGACCAGTCGTGGGTTCGACCATGGAATAGGAGCAATTTTTAAGTCATTAAAACTCAATATTTCTCATCACCATCTTGATGATAATTCAATTACAAAAAGAATTCAAAAAGAATGAGGTCATTTTGAGTTCGGACGAAGAAGTTATGGGCAAAACAAGTTTTTCGAATACCGAAGACAAGTCCGTTTGCAAACTGCGTTCGCAAACATAAGTAACTGAAAATTTTGTTCGCATACCTGGTTCACGAATGAGAGTCCCTTGATCTTATGTTAAAGTATGGTTCGCATACCTAGTTCGCGAACCAAGTATACCAAAACTCACGAACTATTTTTAGGGTCCTTCTTTCGTGACTTAGGGTCGGTTTCCGGAACCGACTAGGATACTTGAAGGCCAAGCAATGTAAACCTATATAAATACGTATTAGGCCTTTCATCAAGAACACATATCATATCATAAAGTAGGGTTTACGTCTACATCTAAACCTAGGGTTTACCCCTTTAGGGGGAAACCACTATTATGCATCTTCTTTCTAGTATGAGTAGTTAAATCCTTTGTTGATTAAGGATGAATTCAATGTTCTAAGCGTGAAGCTTTCTTATTAATACAAATCTATTGAGAGTTTTTGTCATAATTGTTTGTTTTCACTATTTCTAAGGTTTATGATTGCTTAATTAGATTATTTGGAGTGCATGCTAGATTAACCTATTGATCATTCTATTTCTAGTCAAGGGTTAGGATATCCGTATAATTGTTGAATAATCCTTATACAAGTAAAGAACATGAGACCTCACAGAAGGATTCTTTGGAGAAATCGTGTGTGAAGACAACACTAGTAAGTGGACCTTGCGCTAAGATTCTAACTGCTAGGATCAACCTAAGTTCACATAACTTAAAGCTTCTGATAGGGTTACACCATGAGTGTGCTACTACTTGGTGGTTTAGTTGGATAGAACTTGATATGCGAGTGCTTCGGTATCCAGTTACACAAGGAACTTTGGGGATAGCACTGCTCTAGCTGTTATTTATATGGTTGGTGATGAATGGTTCTTATGAATGATAGATAAGTATACTAATCCAGCTATCGCTTGGTAACGACGAAGGATTCCTTGATCATCTATTTTCTTTTCTTATTGTGTTTTTATTTATCATAAAACCAAACCCCTCCTTTGTCTTTTACTTAATTTTGTTGATTCAAATAACCTATCAATTATACAGCTCTCTGTGGGAACGATCTCTTACCACCATTATATTAATTACTAGTTAATTAGTGGGAAATTTCTTTGTTAATTTGTGTGCCTACGACAGCCATACACCAGGTTAGAGCATGCTTTTATAGCTTCAATATCGCAAAAGCAATCTTTTCCTTTGAATCATATTCAAAGAAAGAAAAATATGTCTCTAGACATTCATTCCAAGCATCCAATTTTTCTACATCGACACTCCCATCATAAAGTGGACTATCAACACGAAAATAAATTTTTAGATTCTTACCATGAAGTTTAGTTGATGTAGAACGTTTAAGAAACTCCTCTTCTTCTTATTCCTCTTCTTTTTCTTCTTCCCCATCTTCTCAAACCTTAGGTGAAGACGTAGCCTTTTTCTTCATCTTCGACTTAGGTGTATGAGAACGAATACATTCAGTCAATTCTTCTAGGGTAATTTGAATCGACTTTATGTCTGTTTATAGCGCAGCCACATGTTTTCCATAGTTTGTGGTTCATTATGCTTAGGATCATCATCTTACTTCGTCATCCTTGATCCCCTTGTTCTCCTAACGTCTTCTAGCTTCTCGAGTACCTCATTGAACTTTATGTAGAGAGATCTAGTGAAAACCATAAACCACATGGATCTACCCTAGAAACTAACCTTGCTCCTGGTACCAACTTGATTTGTATGATCTATATACCTTGGTGGCTATTATTATAGAGGCGAAATTCAGAATAATAATAGACAGAAACTTAGAAAATAAAACACAAAGGAAGTAATTCGAAAAAATATATCTTCTCTAGATTATGAACAAGAAAAAGATTACGATTCTCTATTTGTTACGCTCACGATCTCTCTAAACAGTGGATACACCTTAAACTGTTTGCTATAAGATTGCACAAGTATTTTTTCTACAAGCTTTCTCTAGGTTTTCGGTATCTTAGCCTTAAGCCAAAGCTCCCTATTTATATACTTTCATCGTACTCAGTCGATCAAGGACTTCTATTAGGAATCTATTTCCTAAACTAAGAGTATTACTTAAAAAAATACTTTTTCCTAACTAAGAATTCTGCCTAAATAAGGATTCCTTCCTAATATAGGATTCTTCCCCAACTTAGCTTGAGGTTTACTAAGTTCTCTATAGGAGTACGGATACACCTGTATCACATTTGGTCCAAGATTGGTTGACAATTTTGAATCTTAGATATGTGCAGAACTAAAGGGATGCCCAAGTATTTCTCTCCTAGTCCCATAGTCTTCATTTAAAGTATATTACAGATGGTATGCCTGTGAGAAGGAGAAGCATTATTGCTGAAAGAAATGGTGGACTTATGAATATTAATGACCAGTTCTGAAGCTAAGCTAAATAATTGAAGAAGAGTTTGAAGGTTTCTAATATGTTGTTGATTGGTGAAAACGATTTGCTGGTTTTTTAGGAAAGTGAAGAATCGAGCATACAGGCGGAGACTCCTTGACCGAGCAAATTTCTTAAACCTTTAGCAAACAGTTGCACTGCATGGGAGTGTTTTGAGTTCGAGAGATCAATCTGTAAGACTCCGGCCTAAACCAAGACAATGACCGTCCAGAGTCAATTCAGTCACAAAGAGGGATGAGGTTCGATCGGTAGGAGGGAAGCTGAGAAGTGTGTGATATCAATGATGATTAAGGATTGTGGATGTGTTATAGACTTTGCAAGTTTTATGAACTGTTGAGTTCGAATAAGATAATATCTGATTGATTGAATTCTTCTCTGTTGAGAGTTGTTATTCAGATGAGAATTCTTGTTGTTCAATCTTGGATTCCGAAACTTATTTATATTACAAGAATAATAGACACATTGATCCCCAGTAAATCTGGTTGTTGGAGTGAAAGAGTGGGAAGTGGGAAATCGTGGTTAAACCAGTTCCACGTGCGTGAGAGAATTGGTTTATTGTCCATCCACTACTTTTCTAACTCCTTCAACTACTTGCATGAATTACTCACATTTCTCATTGTGGGTGTACACACGTGTCGTAGGCCGCCAGACCAAAACCCTAGTAAATATCCCCCCATGTGACATGATTGATGTCTCATGACTGTGGAGTCTGCAAGCCAGACATGTATTTAATTGGTCAATTGTTGACTTGACTAGACATGAGTCTTAGCCTTGATGAGTTGAGCATGATTGACGAATGCTCTAAGTTTCATGGATTGAGCATGTCTGCTGGGACAAATGCATAGGCGTTGAGTCTAATGAATTTATGAAATATATGCGTCAGCTGAGACATTGATACTATGATGATTTGGATAAAGGTCTAATGAGATTGATCGATCATGAACCTGTTGGTAGAAATGTTGTTGAGCACTCGATCTACTGTGTCATGAATTGTCAAATGACAAAACGAGATTATAATGGTCGACTGACGAACCAAATATTGGTTGATAAACCAATAAAATATTGATACCTGGATAATGTGAAATTCTTGAATGTTGATAGTTGAATCAACATGAGGAATACTGCTCGATCGAGTAGTTAAATATTAATACTTGAACTAATATTGCCAGAAGTGAGTTCTGATCGTGTATTTTGCTAACTTAAGCAATTTATCATTGATAGATGAGCAAAGCAAATATTGCTAGTTTAAGCAGATATTGCTAGTTTGAACAAATATTGCTCGATTAATGAATTATTGGTAGTGGGACCAATTAAAATATTAATTAAAAATACTAGTATCTGGACCGAATATTGTATAATTAATTAAAATGTTGATTGCTGGATCAACATAAAATCATTGGTGTTTGAACCTGTTTAGAATTATGCTTTGCAGAGCATTTGGTTCGAAACCCTAATTTTTGATTGATTGTTGATCAATGGATCATTTACTGAAATCAACCAATGAGTGAGAGAGGTACCGGCTACATGAGATGATGGGACGACCATGTAGCGTCTGGGTGCTCGAATGAGCATGCACCAAAGTCCTTTGTATACCAGTTGGTGAAAGGATGATTAAATGCTCGTTTAATCATTATTAAAATAATACTCGTCAAAGCATTAGGTGGTAAAACCTAATTATGGAGAGAAGAGGGACCGACCAAGGGGTAAGAAACCGGCCCTTGGTGGTTGTGGGACCAACTGATGGTCGATGGATCAAATTCCAAGTTGTTTGGAAAGAGTTTGAACCCAATATGAACTGTAGAAGATTAATTAGGTCAAAATTATCAAAATAGGTGAAACCGGCTTTTGCAAGCCAAAGGGACGACCTTGGTTGACCAAGGGGGCATGAAAAGATGAGGGTACCCAAATGCACCACAATATTTTTATTTCAACCTATAAGTCCGATACCAAGTGTGATCATCTATGGACAAAGTCGAGACAATACGACAACTTGATATTCCCTTGATAATAGTTATGGTCCGAAACCGATTTACTATAGGATCAACATCAAGTGATTAGGATTAATGCACAAGTGTATCTACTTTATTACAATATAAAACAATTATAATGCGAAAGTAAAGTAAATAACACAACACAAGATTTTGTTAACGAGGAAACCGCAAATGCAGAAAAACCCCGGGACTTAGTTCAGTTTTGAATACTCTCATAATTAAGCCGCTATACAAAATCAAATACCAACTTCGTATAGTTGAGACCAAGAAGACTACCCCTAGCTGCGCTTTCGACTTCTAGAGTCACGCACGTGAATAACAAGTCCTTTGGATCATATTCCAAACAATAAAGGAAGAATCTTTTAGGTAACCACTCTAATAAATCTTGCAAAAAGATATAGATGATTCGTTGACAAAGGTTCTTCCGTTTAATCTGATAAACTCCTTTGTCTGGTTAGATCAATCTAACTTTAACTACAGAAATAGTTAAGTATAGATTCACACTCAATCAATATAGATCTCAAAGAGAAATATAGAGAATGTCGATCTCACGCAACTAATTAATCAGATCTATTAAGGATAAATCGATTCTACTTGGATCCCAGCCGATCAAGGTTCGTACAATAAATCCACAAGATACGAAAACTAATAAGAAATCTTCTTTGTCTTAAAATCTTATTTTATCTTCAAAACCTGCACAACACCAATTGAATCTCTTGTGATCAATCACCTACAGAACGGAGTCTGTTAACAATGGATTATCACAAGATGTCTTTAGATCTAACAACAGTTGTAAAGATCCCATCGATATTTTGATCTAGTCTGAGTGAATCTCATATCAGAAGAGAATATTCTCAAGCATAAACAAACTAGGTGCAATCAAAGTTTCAACAACCGTTTGTCAATCAAATCAAATCGAAAACTAATAACACTGCAATTATCTAGTTTCCCACCAACGGTACGCGTAGAGCTTCTTGATCACGCAAAAGTATTTAAACGAGCGGTCGTAGGATGTTTTACCTAATTAGGATACTTTCCTCTCCGAATAGACATCTCCACCAGAAACAACAAGAAATGAAGTTTGTCTGCCTCTTAGGATAGTTTTCTAGAAATGCAAACTTAGGTATTTATAAACCAAGGATGTTTGCGCACCAAAGAATTTCCAAAACTGAAAATATTCTCAAGATATGCAATGAATGCCCAAATTCGGTTTTCCTAATTTCAATAAATGCTTGTCTAATATTTTTGAAATCTCTCAATAGAAAATCTCCAATTAGTAAATGCACATTACTAATTTTTATTCTCTAGAGTTATTCGTTAATTGATGGTAATTAAAGCATATAAAACCAAAAACCTTAATTAAAAGATTCTTTATTTTTTCGGCACAGAATCACCTTGAGTACCAATGAATATCTTTGAACAATAAATGATAAGAGTTAATGAGCGTGTTCAAAGTATGTTGACATCTTTTCACTGCAAATCCTTATTTCATATTTACATGGATTTGCTTCTTGGAATCGGTTATACCACACTTCCAAATAAGTTCAGAATTGGTTTTCCAGTATTCCAAGACTACTATGTGATTGGTCATACCAAATCACAATGGTTAGTTGTGATCGGTTCTACCATGTCACATACATGGGTTCGGATCAGTTATACCAATCACTAAGATTGGTTATACCTAAATATAGTACCTACTTGTGATCGGTTACACCAGTCACTAGGATCGATTACACCAATTACAGGGATCGGTTCCATCTACACATGGAATCTACTTGTGATCGGTCACACTAGTCACCAGGATCGGTTACACCAATTACAAGGACCGGTCACACAACACTCATGATCGGTCACACCAATTACTAGGATCGGTCACACCATACAAGGATCGATCATACCATCTCATGGTGATTAATTAGGATCGGTTACATCAACTACCAGAACCGGTCATACCAAATCATAAGTCTAGGAATTATGATCGGTTATACCAAGATACATAACCTGAGTAAAGATCGGTTCTACCAACTCACACATATTGGTCATCCAAAGATATGCAATGAATATCCCGACCAATAAATCTATTGATTTCCCTTTCGATTCACGAAACAAGTTCATGAATGTACTTCCTTTAAACAAATGTAAAACATTGTTTCCTAAGATGAAATCTTCACCATAACCCGTTCACATAATCATAACACTATATACAAGATTATGTCGATGTCATATCTACGAAGTTCAAAAGATAAGCTTTATTACTTCGTAGTCTAATTCCTTAATATTATGATCATACTATTATGATCATGTCACATCACCAGAGTGTTTATGTACAGTATATACATCTTCGCAGTTATGTTTTCAATATAACACGATTCTAAAGATACGTTAGAAATGAAATAGTTCAAATCAATATTACTAACCTCAAGTGGAAGGATGATGTCATCGTTGTAGTTCGTTACTTCTTCATATTCTTCGGGTCTTTGGAGTAATACTTGTATGTATCAACATTCCTAGACTTTCTAGTCTAACCTAAACGAAGTTGGCTACAGTGTTTAATCAAGCGACTCCAGATGAGTTTTGATACTAAAATATGACAATCAAACTTGACATACCAACGCTTGGTGAGTTCAACCGAGCTATGCTCTAACAACGCATGCCTGTGTCACCATGTTGCTCGTGGATCAAATCTGAGAATTTTGATATTTTATGATGTACGTTCGAGCAATATTTTGGATTTTCAGAAGAGGTGGATCTTGACTGAAACTCTCAAGTTTGCTTGAATGAGCAAGTAAGATTTTGCTCGTGTGACCAAAGAATATTAAAATAATTATATTTTAATATTTGCAGTATGAAGCCCGGACGGTCATGAGACCATTTGACTTTTTGGCTTTTTGGAGATTTGAGCAATATTAGAGAAATATGGAAACCGAGAATTTGCTCAAACGAAGGAGTTTCATGAGATGAGAGAAGAAAGAATAAAATAAAGAATTGAAGAGGTGTGGGACCGGCCACGGGCGTGGCATGGCCGGCCGGCGGGCCCGATCCCAAGATGTTCTTCCTTATTTTTATTTATTATTTTTCTAGATTGTGTGAAGGAATATGGGAAACTAGAAATTTTGCTCAAACGAGGAAGTTTGCTCAAATGAGGGAATTTCAAGAGATGAGGGAAATAATAAAAATAAAATAAAAATATGGGGAGGCGTGGAACCGGACACGGCCGCGACATGGCCGGCCTGTGGGCCCAGATCCCGTGCGCATCTTTAATATTTTATTTCTTATTTTGCTTCCTTTTACTATTTTGCATAGGTTTCCATACTTCCTCGTTCATCCATATTTTGAATGCTCGTTTATGCATTTATGTGCTCGTTCATGCATTATTGTTAAGTACACTTGCACTATTTTCTCGGGCTTACTCGGTGGCCGCCCAAATGCCCGTACATTGAATATTTATATATTTCTCAATACAATCAGTAAATCAACTAGATAGAAATCCGTGAGATTGATCGATATGAGAATAACTCGGATGGTACCAAAGACCAATGTCTGAGTGTCAATCAAGTCATATCCAACAAACAAGGTCGGATTTATCAACTATGATTGAACTACGCACAACCTGTAATATTTCAATTATATAAACAAATATAATGTAGAAAAGAAATAACAGAGACACCAGAAATTTTGTTAACGAGAAACCACAAATGCAGAAAAACCCTAGGACCTAGTCCATATTTGAACACCACACTGTATTAAGCCGCTACAAACTCTAGCCTACTACAAGTTAACTTCAGACTGGAATGTACTTGAGCCCTAACCAAGTCTCACACCGATTAATGTACAGTTGCGTTCCTTACGCCTCTTGAATCCCAACAGGACTCTGCACACGTGATTCCCTTAGCTGATCTCACCCACAACTAAGAGTTGCTACGACCCAAAGTCGAAGACTTATAAACAAATCTATCTCCCACAAATAAGTTTATTTTGGTTGTTGTTTCTGTCTTTAGATAAATCAAGGTGAACAAGAAACTCAACTAATAATCCGGTCTTATACTCCCGAAGAACAGCCTAGAAATATTAGTCACCTCACAATAACTTAACTGATTAACAGAAGAAGTTAATGCGGAATCACAAGAGTCTGAGACGAAGAACTGTTGTGATTACTTTTCATATCTTACCTATCGGAGATAAAGCTCGATAAAATCTCAGAGAATATTAAACTCAATACGATAGAAAAAGTAAGATCAGAATACACAACTACAGAGAAAATAGTTGGATCTGGCTTCACGAATCCCAAATGAAGTCTTCAAGTTGTTAACCTGATAATGGTTTAGGAAAACCTTAGGTTAATGGAGAATAAACTCTAGTTTGCACCTAGGACACAAGAGAGTGTCAGGATTAGGTTTCCCAGATGCTAGAGTTCTCCCTTATATAGTCTTTCAAATCAGGGTTGCTTAAAATTAAAGCTAAGATAGCTTAGTAACAAAGAAATTGATATTCACCGTTAGATGATCTCCTGATTTAAGATTCAAGCTAAGTATGCTTAGAAACTAAGCAACCAATCTCCACCGTTAGATGGTATTAGCTTGATACATATAAATGAAATATACTCATATTTAGATATCGATGAACCGTACCTAAACGTGTATAACATGTTGGATCAATAACAATTAACCGAAGTTAGACATATGAACACTTATAGTTTAGCCACATTCATCCAACACTTCTAGATCAAATATGATGATCAATCAATCATGATAGATAATCAAATAAATATAAATGTGTTCCAAGAGAGTTTTTCTATGTTCACTATCTCATAGAAATATATATGAACCATTTGAAACATATTCGGTTTGGTTTGTAATTGTACAGAGTACTTATACAAGAACCAATTCATGAACATAATGCCACGGTTTACAAAACAAGTTCGGCTACCTTATTTCATTAGAGTTCCAGGGACTTTATCTCGCAAACTGAGTTCGCAAACGAACCTGAGTTCATGAGTATGAATTTCATACTTATCGATTTTAGAACCTAACCACTGTGTTCGCAAACAGAGTACATGAACCACAGTTCCGGACTTTGGCCTAGTCTTTCCGTTTGAAAACAGAGTACGCGAACCACCGTTTCGGACTTAGCCTTGTCTCATCGTTCGCAAACAGAGTACGCGAACTACAGTTCCGGACCTTTCACAGGTAAACCCATTCGCAAAGATACTTCGCAAACAAGAGTTCCGGACCTGAACTAAAGCTATACAGTTAGCATACAAAGTATACAACCTATGTTATAACCAGACATTGGTGGTTCTAAACTCTCATTTGATCATTGAAACATCCTTAGAAGACAACAATGGTAATCTTACACATACCACTAGCTTCAAGTAATTTTCAAGTGATTAATCGATTAATACGAAACTTCTTAAGTTAACATCAAATGATTGTCTCATACAAATCATATAATATGTTCAAGGTAATTTTCACATGATCATATTCACTTAATATTTAGTTTCCAACAAATAAATTGTTTCCAACTAAACTCTTCAAGTAGATGATGAAGTTTAAGCTAAAGGTAAAAGCTTCCAACACGTATTTCGAGAAATATATAAACGAGATAAACTCGACTCGAAATTTCAAATGTGTATAATTTAAAAGTATATATAGCTATACAACTTAGTTTCTTTAGAAGGTATTATAGAATAGACTTCTGAGTGATCGATAAGTTTTAGTCTCCACATACCTTTTGTTGATGAAGTTCCTCCAAGCTCTTCAGTAGATCTTCTTCTTCAATTGGTGAACGTCGCGAAGTCTAAAGCACGACTACAAACTTCTATCATAATCCGAGACATAGATATAAGTAGACTAGAAATCCAGTATATAGTTTTGATCTATTAAACTTGACAAACTGTCTTGAGATAGAAACACTTGCGAGTTCGACCGAGCAGTGCTCTAATAATCTCCCCCTTTGTCAATTTTAGTGACAAAACTATCAATGCATATGGATTACAAAATAAATAAACTTTGTAGCTTCTGATCGATCATGCTTGATTTCTTTGGCTTTACAACTTCCTTGAATTCTTCGTTACTTCAAGTTCTCCATCGATTCTGAATGTGTTCAACTCAGCATCATTGTTGTTGAAGATCCTAGCAATAACAATACGAAAACGAAAGTTCCAAATCATTGTTATTCAATGTCATAGTATTATTTTATAGAATCAAAAACCAATTGCATCACAACTTTGAAATAATACTATGGTGATATGTATCACTCCCCCTTAGTCAGTACTTCCATCTTATAATGGAATCCACTACCCCTTACATAATGATCCGTAAACCATATGTATGTAGTGTGAACTACTAAATAATTCTCCTCTTTTTTGTCAATATAAATTGGCAAAGGTACGAAAACTATGGGATCATAATGACTTTACAAAAGATAATTCATGACTAAAAAGAAAACATATCAACTTTGCTTCGATGATTTCACATAGTCGAAACTTAGTGTATTCATCAAGGAGTTTGTTAAGATACAAGTTAACCCCTTCAAATTACACAACCCCTTTCCTCACAAATATATGGAAACTAAGCACAAGTTCATTTAAGAACTCTCCCCCATTTGATGTCCTTCCCAAGAGAACAACATGAGCAACCTTACTTTTACGAGAAAAGAAGGATTTCTTTGGATGTTAACAAATCACATGAATTTGTATCCACTAAACTCGAGTAACTTAATCATAAGAAGATCTTATAGATTAATTTAGTCGAAAATCACTCAACAGAAGAAAACTTACGAAGTGAATTCAGTACTTTCACATAATAGTGGATCAGGGAAAGATCAATACTGCGGATTTTTCTCATACAATTCATTCTATCTTTTATCAATATTTGCATAAAGATATAATAGACTTAACTTTTAAGCATATATGAGACCATAACATAGTTCACGAACGTAAACGCATATATATATATATATATATATATATATATATATATATATATATATATATATATCTTATAAGACACTTGCAATATATAAAACCAATAAGATTAAATAGTGTAAGATCATCTTCCAAATAACTTTGAATTTAAATAAATAAATTTAAAAACATTGCAAGATGAAAATCGTTGGAAATAGCTATTGTAATCACAATTTTGCTATACCAAACCCTATTTATCCTTCTTAAACATAAGAATAAATTCTCATAAGAAGTTCCCTAGACAAAAGTCAAAACCTAAAAACAAATACACTAAAATCGAAGTACACTTTCAGAACCTTCACGGGTTTTAAGACCTTTGAGCTTGTGATTAACAACATATACTGCTTCTTCGGAGAAGATATCCTCATTGAGAAGATCTTTAACATGTGTCTTCATGAGAACAAGTTCAGAAGTAACCCTTTTCAACTCAGTTCGTAACACATCAAGACCTTTTATAGTATCAACGAGCTGCATTTTTGCTTCCTCAAAGTATTTAAGAAAATCATGAACAACTTCGGAAGAAACCATCTCATCATATTCTACATCTTTCATAATAGCATGAGACATCAGGATAGTATTCATATTTGAGATTTGACAGTGTCATCTTCTACTGGTGTTCTTTTCTTCTTCTCTTTGGATCCGTAACCAATACCCTTATCAAGAATCCTTTTATAAAATTGCAAGTGCGAGAAGGAAAAAACATTATTGTTAAAAAAAATAACCTAGAGTGATACAACTCAACTCAATAGGATAGGTATATAAATGGTTTCACGGGGAATATATTTTTAGGGTTTTAGAGTTGGTTGTTGACATGTATCAAACGGGAACTCGTACGGACATCAAACTTAACCCATGAGATTTTAAATGGTTATAGATGGCTTTTAGTGAGCACAAATACCAATTTTCATGGCATAGTAGATACACAAAAAGTTTGTGAAGTGAAACAATTTTCACACATCTTAGCTCAATAAATCTATATTCTTCGGAGAAGAGGAAAAAATTTAGACCTGAGGAAGTTTTTCTGGTGGAATTTGACAGTCTGTCAATAAGATCTTTATATCCTGCAATTATTATATTCAAATTGTCTTTCGTAGCTCCATTATGATTGACTTCTTCTGGTACCTTTTTTCATACTTTGAAAAATATCACGAACCCCGGATTGAGAAGGATTCTCTTGAACCTTCCTTGACCGATATGCATTAAAGATCCAATTACAGGTTCGAACATTTGAATAGCAAATTGAACTGATCCTTCTGGAAGGTTTCACAGGGTGAGTCCTGAAACCGATTGGTTTAGATATACGCATATCAGATACACCTTTGAGTATTAAATCTAAAGTGTGTTGGAGACGACCAATATGATTATCATCCATCCTTAATTTCCACTTCCGTCGAACATGTCCCTTTGTGTCACAATAAAAACACACTTTCTGATCACCAGAGATATTAAAGAAAGAAGGTTTAACACAATCGCTAGAAGTTTCCTTCCTTCCATGAGGTGAAATAATTCCTTGATTATAGGAAGTTATAAGCACATATTTAACAATAGGAAGGGATTGCATTTTAGCTTCTGAAACTGATTTCGTTAGAGAAACATGATTAGAAGTAGTCACGTTTTCTAACATCTCAGTTTTGTTAGAGGCAATAGGTATAGTGTACTCTTCATAACAAACCTTGCATTGAATAAAGGGTTTACTCAATAGACGTTTAATTTCTAAAGCATTCTCCACAAGTCTAGCCTCGAGTAAATTTCTTGACAAGCTTACTTCGGCTTTTTCTTCAACGAGAATCTTTAATTGAGAGTCACAATCATTAACCATACCAATAAGCATATTGACTTTGTGTTTCAGCCTAATAACTTCAGTGGACTGAATTCTAGCTTGTCTTAGAATTACTGCACTATATTTGGATGCTTTCCTTCCTACTTCAGAGTCAGACTCATCAGTAAGATAAAAAGGATAACACTTATCAATATTTTCCTGTTAAAGATTCCATACAAAAAAAACTTTTATTCCTGGTGATGCGTTTGTTTGAGATATCATTTCTGTCCATAGAGTCGGATTGCTACAAACACATACTTATGAGGTCTTAGCGTCTTTGACTGCTTTGATACCAATTGACAACGCGGGGGTTATAACAACCACACCCAATATTTCGTTCGGAAATATGTATGGACTAAACTCCAATATAATTCCGAGAGCACCAACTTAAAAGTGAGACTCAATCAAGAAAGATATCAAAGAGATTTATCTCTTTCTTAATACAATTAGTAAATCAACTAGATAGAAATCCGTGAGACTGGTTGATATGCTCGGATGGTACCTAAGACCAATGTACGAGTGTCAATCACGTCTTATCCAACAAACAAGGTCAGATTTATCAAGTATGATTGAACTACGCACAATATCTGATATTTTAATTATGTAAACAAATATAATGTGGAAAAGAAATAACACAGACACCAAAATTTTTGTTAACGAGGAAACCGCAAATGCAGAAAAACCCTAGGACCTAGTCCAGATTTGAACACCACACTGTATCAAGCCACCATAGACTCTAGCCTACTACAAGTTAACTCCGGACTGGAATGTAGTTCATCCTTAACCAAGTCTCACACCGATTAAGGTACAGTCGTGTTCCTTACGCCTCTTGAATCCTAGCAGGACTCTGCACACGTAATTCCCTTAGCTGATCTCACCCACAACTAAGAGTTGCTACGACCCAAAGTCGAAGACTTATAAACAAATATGTCTCCCACATATAAGTTTATTCTGGTTTTTGTTTCCGTCTTTAGATAAATCAAGGTGAACATGAAACTCAACTAATAATCCGGTCTTATACTCCCGAAGAGCAGCCTAGGAATATTAGTCACCTCACAATAAGTTATCGCAGAATCACAAGAGTCTGAGACGGAGAACTGTTGTGATTACTTATTATATCTTACCTATCGTAGATAAATCTCGAGAAAATCTTAGAGAATATTAAACTTAATGAAATAGAAAAATTAAGATCTGAATACGCAACTACAGAAAAAATTGTTGGATCTGGCTTCACGAATCCCAAGTGAAGTCTTCGAATCGCTAGTAATAATGATTTAGGAAAACCCTAGGTTAATGGAGAATCGACTCTAGTTTGCAACTAGGACACACGAGAGTGTCGGAATTAGGTTTCCCAGATGCTAGAGTTCTCCCTTATATAATCTTTCAAATCAGGCTTGCTTACAATCAAAGCTAAGATAACTTAGTAACAAAGCAATTGATGATTTAAGATTCAAGCTAAGTCTGCTTAGAAACTAAGCAATCAATCTCCACCGTTAGATGGTATTAGCTTGATACACACAAATGAAATATACCTATATTTAGATATGGATGAACCGTACCTAAACGTGTATAACCTGTTGGATCAATAACAGCTAACCGAAGTTAGCCATATGAACACTTATAGTTTATCCACATTCATCTAACACTTCTAGATCAAATATGATGATCAATCAATCATGCTAAATTTGTTCCAAGAAAGTTGTTCAAATGTTCACTAACTCATAGAAATGTATATGAACCATTTGAAACATATTTAATTTGGTTTGTAATTGTACATAGTTCCATGGACTTTAGTTAGCAAACTGAGTTCGCAAATGGACCTGAGTTCATGAGTATGAATTTCATACTTACCGATTTTAGAACCTAACCACTGTTTTAGCAAACAGAGTACCTAAAACCTATTTAAACGAGTTAGTTTACACCCACTACTTCTTGCCGCCACTAACTTCCCTGCTTTCGGACACTTTCTTATAATGGGAATGTTGCACGCCGCGTGCTGTAAACCGCCAGACCAATACCCTGATGAGCATCCCCCAGTTTGTGACATGTTTGATGTGTCGAGTGTTTTCGTGGAAAACGTGTAGCAAATTTCTATGTGTGGCAAGTCAAAGTCAGGGGACTTTCTACAGGAGAATAGCATGTGATGCTATTAAGCATGTCTTGGATGGTCGCCTAAGACTTGCCACAGGCCTGTCAATTCTGTGGCGAATTTGGACGGCCGAGATTGTAACTCATGAGAAAGGGTGGCCATTGATTATGGCCACACTCTGTTGGCGCCTGATAATAGCACAATGGCGCCATTGGCATGTGGCGTAGTGGCATATTTAGCGCACGCCAGTGGCACAATGGCATGGATGGCATAGTTAGTGTATGTCGGTGGCACGCAAGTAGCGCCTGGCGTAGCCATGACCGCTAGATTTTGGCACATTGGTGTTAGACCCAAATATGGCTTGGCAACATTAATTCCAGTTGCCACATCAATCCCAATGCTTTGGGTAACATTACTTGGCTTGGTTGGCGTAAATTTACCTAAATTAGGGTTTGGCATAGCGAAACCCTAATTAGTGCGGGTGGCATGTGGCCATGACACGATGATGTTTTTGTGCAAACGGTACCATAGCCATGCCAAAGGAACTATAGCAAGGCCATAATGTGGAAACGGCCACAGGAGCAAGGGTTGGTATGAGTGTCTATGGTATGACGCCATTCTTAGGGTTTCCTGGGTCCCGCATGGCTCGTGACGCCATTCTTAGGGTTTCCTAGGTCCCGCATGGTATGCCGAAGTGGCATAGTTTGGCCTTTTAATGAGTGTGGAGAGTTTAAACTGACCTGATTGGTCGATTGAAAAGGGGGCCGGCAAGCAGCATGAGGTCGGCCTCATTCCAAATGTGTGTGGCGCATTTAGAGCGACCTGATTGGTCGATGAAAAGAGGGGCCGACCAAGCATGGGTGTGGACACACTTCCAGTGCGCGTAGCGGATTTAAAGCGACCTGATTGGTCGATGGGAAATAGGGTCGGCAAGTATGGGCCCAACCACAACTCATGTGCGTGTGGCGGGTTTAAAGCGACCTGATTGGTTGACGGGAAACAGGGGCCGGTCAGGCAACATGGGGTGTGGCCACTTGCAAGTGGCGCCGGCTGGCCTGTGGCCACACCTCCCTTTGTTGTTGCTCCTATTCCGCCACTCCTTTTGTTTCTTGTTTTCTGATTTTGGGTAGGATTTTGCACCTACTAATCCATGGAGGATTAATTTCCTAGTTCGCCTAAGCTTAATTTCGACCGGCGGGGTATTATATATATACTGCGCAGGGTGCAAAACCCTAATTTTTGAAAATTAGTCAGGGTAATATCTGAATCTTTGTGAATTATCACAAAATTGATTGAATTCCATGTGCTGGCACAGAGTTATTTAAGTTTATTGCCAGAGAGCAGTATGCTTTCCGATTGAGTACTTTTATGCAAGGACCTTAACCTTGATACTTGGAAACTCGTGCTACTCTGCTGTGAGTGAACACAAATTGTCACGCCACATCAATATTAAAGGTTCAGCTAGGGGGTATAGCATAGGAAAAATACTCGGCAGGCTCCGTCATTAGTGAGTAATGCAGCTAGGAGCTTATATACTCATTAGGCTCTATACTAGCGAACAATTCATCTAGGAGCTTGAGTTTCAATATAATATGAAGAGAGACATAGGCACTCATCAGATTTTGATATATTCTCCAAATTCCCTGCGGAATATAGACATATCAATATCTACTACATTTGATGTGGGGTCAGGTAGATAGACTTTTACAGTTTTTCCCCTATACTAAAAACCACCATCAACATTAAGTTCCCTGCTTAGCACGTAACAGTGGAATTGTTGCCGGGTAAGCATGAGATGGTGGCAGACGAGGATAAAAAATCGAAAGGGAAAGACATGAAGAGATTTCCAGGAAAAATTCGACTAACCTTGTGCAAGAGGCATGAGCGGCCGGTGATCTTTGTACTGGCGCGCTGCTAGCTTGGCTACAGAGCATTGCGCGGCTGGCTTGGCCAATGAGCGTTGCAGGTTGAGCGGTCGGCTTGGCTACGGAGCATTGCAGGTTGAGCGGCTGGCTTGGCTATGGAGCGTTGCAGGTTGAGCGGCTGGAGTTCCTGGTGCTGGCGCGCTGTTGGTTCGGTGATGGAGGTTGGTGCCATGGAGCGTTGGCGCTGCGGGCCCAACTTCCTTCTTCCGTGCACGGTCCAAAAGGAAAATCTTCCTTTACTCGGATTCCAAAAGCGCTATGCATATAAAAGGGCGTGCTAACTTCCTCTCCTTTTACCATTAGCTCATATGCTTCTTGTGTTCGTTTGCAGCAGCTCGATCATAGGCGTGACAATCGTCTTCGTATTTTAGCTATGGGTGTAATATCCGTGAGTAGTTGATCAAACTTGGACATTTAGCTCAGTGTGAATGACGTTCTTTGTCAGCAGCGACAGAGTAAGAATCAATGAAAACAAAGCAATCTCCAATAGTTATAATCAGTATCAAAGCGAGCCAGAAGAACTCAAGGTAGGTGCTCTTTTCTCTTTTGCGCATACAACCACCCAACAATATCATCGATCTTCTCCAGAATGTGTAATAAGGTTCTGTCTCCAGAAGAATGAGTATCTAACCTCTCCAGTGGACTTCAAAATTTACCAAACTCCATTGCACTCATGGGATGGGTGGATGAAATATATGCTCGGCAAAGATCATGTCAGGGCTAATCTTGGAGAGTGTAGCTGCGTTGTTGATCCTTCCTTGACTTTAAGTTATTTGGTGTCTGGGATGCTGATCCAGTGTCTGGAAGGCTTATTATTGCCTTTCTGATTGTGGTGATGATATGTTGTGCTTGTATGGTCGAAATCTTCCGGAACCGCTGGGTGAAGTAGACGAGCTGAGAGGCGTTCCGTTGCCGACGTGCTGCTATCAAGTCTCCAAAGACCTCATTCCAGGCGACATCCTTTGAAACATCTTCTGAACCTTGGACTATTGTATCGAATGGGATGTGATGAGAAGTTTCCAGTTACACTTCTGTCTGGTCATAGATTCGATAGTATGACCGGATATGTGAATATCTCTGCGGCGTGCTTTTGGAGTCTTTGGTGCACGTGCACAGCTTCATGTTGAGAAATTCCTGCGGCTCGTAAAGCTTTGACAGTGACGATGATGTTGATATCAGAAATAACCTGGTTGAGGGACGTGAGGACATCCTGTGCTGGCAGTCCCCTGTTGTAATTATCCTGAGCCTATTTTCTCTTGAAAGACGTATTTTATTGCATTTGCTGGTAAGGTGGTTGACGAATTGATGAAGGCGGAAATCTTTTGGATTCGTCATTTGTTGATCAGTGGGCGGGAGTCGCACTTGATAGCTATGCATTGTACCCAACTTCTGGCAGCCCATGCACCCCTTCCATAGGAAATTGAAAATCTAGAAACACCGAATTTGGATTTGTCGGCGATGCACGTCTTCATGCAGACCTTGGGTAGGCGGTGCTGAGTTCTGAGTAGGTAATGCGGCAAACATGGTGTAGTTAGTAAGCATGGATTGCTGAGGCGCGACTTTCCTCTTTGATTCTTCACTAACAGCAACGCTTATGAATGGCTGAGCCAAATACTGCTTGTTGGTCGGGCGCCTTCCACACAAGGAGGTGGTGATATCCTTGCACTACATCTTTGAAGAGTGGTGACCTTGTCACGGTCATGACTTCTTGGTTGGTTTTACTTTCGGAGTTGAAAGGTTCTCGACAGTGAAGGGATTTTGTATGTTGAGCCTCAGTTCCCAAGTGCGGTTTTCGTGGTTCTATCTTGTATGGTCGGTGGGTTAACCGTGATAAAGATGTCACCATCTTGCCTCCGTATTGGTGGCTCCATTACTTCCTCCATGGGAAACTAAAATATGCACAAGTTCGGATTACCTTTGTATATAGTGGTTGTTGCTATGATGAAGCTCTGGCTAGTATCAACAAACGAGCAGCAACGGTTCTTTGCAGCAACTGTGATCAGAAGAGACTTCATTTTTGTGGGAGAAAAAACAAGTTGGTTGGTGTTTGGATGGATACGGTCATGATCCTTGACAGGGAGGAGTGGTGACTTCGGGCACAAATCCTGGTAGGGAAGAGTGGTGGTTACGGCCATGGATCTTGGAAGGAAGGAATGGCAACTACGAGTAGGAACCTTGGACGACCACGTCCATGAACATTGACGGGCTTTGATAACTCACGTATGTGAGGTTATCCCCCTTTTTTTTTGTGAAGCTGCGGCTTCAGGAGAGAACGTTGAAGCGGCTACTGAAGCGAAATGTTGAAACGGAGCGGCTCCTGGAGAGAAACGTCAAAGTGGATCCTGGAGCGAAACGTTGAAGCGGCTCCTGGAGAGAAACGTTGAAGCGGCTTCTGGAACGAATGTTGAAGCGGAGCGGCTTCAGGAGAGAAACGTCGGAGCGGCTACTGGAGCGAAACGTTGAAGCGGAGCCTGGAGCGAACTCCAGTGAGGGCACCATTAAACCTTGACTTCGAAAGACGAGTTGATATGATATGACAGATGGGAAGACGACCCACAAATAATGTTGGTCGACAAGTCGTGTTTTCTCTTCCTGGGAAAGAATACGCTACTTTTGTTTGATTTTCCCTTGCAACTCTCATAGTCTTGATGGTTACAATGTTGAAGTCGGAGGCCGCGTCAATCAGTGCGCTCTCAAACTCGACACCTTTCAGGTGAGAAGTAGTTAGGAGTCCCCAGTTAAATTTACCAGCCGTACCTTCCAAGAGAGACTGGGATTTCGGGGTAGATTCTCCAATTAAAGACAATCGCCTTCCCGACGCAACACGGTTGAGGGCTGAAAATATATTCTCCATCATAGATTACACGGTTTTGTGAAAAGAGTCCCCAGAAAGCATTAATGCACAACTCCACCAATTGATGTTCTGTCACATTTGGATCATCATAATCTAACGCCCGAATTCTGAATCCCTTGACATAATCATTCGGATGTTCGTTGTTTCGCTCCCTCTGAGTTGTGGCCATGTCCGTCTGAGTTTTGGCAAGAACTTCCTGTCTCTCCATGAAATCGACAATGGTAATGGGAGGTTGGTTTCCTCTAGCTCCTCCAGTCTCTCGTCCCGACGAAGAAGCGGTAGCAGCCCTGGTGAGGATTGGAGGCGTCATGCTTGAAGGAACATCAGGAGTAGCGGCGTCTCTGGCTCTGGTAATAGGAGGTGTCACGCCGGAGGGGATGCTTCTGGTGTTGCTGGTGTTGGTGCTAGAGGGTGTAACGCCATGGGATGTGTTGACTACGCTTGTAGACGGCACATTGGTATTGGTCATTCCCTCTTGCTCTCGTTGGATACGTCCACATACTCTGTCTGCATCGTCGTTGGCGGGGGCACAAACCTCAGACAAGGATTCAACATTTTTGTGCCATCTCTGAAATTGGTGGCGTTCTCCGAGCGAATGTTTGCTGGATCTTTCTACAGCCGGTTCGCCATACTCTTTAAATTACAAAACATCTCATTTTGTGGCTTGACAATATCAACTTGATTTGCGGAAACATCTTCAAATATTTTTGCCATACCTTCCATGGTGATTGGATTTCGAGCATCAGCGGCTTTGGAAGTGCTTTAGATGGCCGGGATAACTCATAAAGCGGAAGGTTGGGATTGGTGATTGAAGTGAATTCTGGTTAATTATTGAATTTATACCTAAGACCCACCATCTTGAGTTTGGGAAGATTGGAATGAAAATTGAGAAATTGGCTTCACAACCGAGAGATTAATCTCCCACTGTGGTCGCCAATTGTTTATGGGTAAAAACTGTTTCTGCTGGTTTTGGTAAATTTGGGTGTGTGGATGAGAAACAAATCTAAACCTAAAACAAATGCACCGCACGGGAGTACTTTAGATTCGAGAGATCAATCTGTACAATCCTGGCCTAAACCAAGAAATGGACGTTCCAGTCTTGCTTCGGTCACAAAGTGAAGGAGAAGGGTTGGTCTTAGGGAGGGAAGCGAAGAAGGTGTTGAGACCAAAATGGTTAATTATGAAGGTGTGGCTATTTTATGACTTGTATCAGAATTTGGAACTGGCTTGCGGAATAAAAGCTATCAATTCGTTGGTATTTTTCTGGATACTGTGTTGTTGTTCTAACAAAAACTTGTTGGTTTGTTGAAATAGGTAAAACCTATTTATACAAGTCAAATTGAACGCACCCTGATCTCGTATAAAGTGGGAGCGATGGAGTGATGGAGAAGTAGGATCATGTGTAAATGCCAGAAACCACGTTCGCACTATGAAGGAAACGGGTTAGTTTACACCCACTACTTCTTGCCCCCACTAACTTCCCTGCTTTCTGACACTTTCTTATACTGGGCGTGTTGCACGCCGCACGCTGTAAACCGCCAGACCAATACCCTTATGAGCATCCCCCAGTTTGTGACATGTTTGATGTCTCGAGTGTTTTCGTGGAAAACGTGTAGCATATTGCTATGTGTGGAAAGTCAAAGTCAAGATACTTGCCACAGGAGAATAGCATGTGATTCTATTATACTTGTCTTGGCTGGTCACCTAAGACTTTCCATAGGCCTGTCAATTCTGTGGCGAATTTGGACGACTGAGATTGTAACTCATAAGAAAGGGTGACCATTAATTATGGCCACACTCTGTTGGCGCCTGATAATAGCACAATGGCGCCATTGGCACATGCCAATGGCATAATGGCGTAGTGGCATATTTAGCGCATGCCAATGGAACAATGGCATGGTTGGCATAGTTAGCGTATGCCGGTGGCACGCAAGTAGCGCCTGGCGTAGCCATGGCCGCTAGATTTTGGCACATTGGTGTTAGACCCACATATGGCTTGGCAACATTAGTTCCAGTTGCTATATCAATCCCAATGCTCTGGGTAGCATTACTTGGCTTGGTTCGCGTAACAACTTTACCTAAATTAGGGTTTGGCATGCCGAAACCCTAATTAGTGCGTGTGGCATGTGTCCACGACACAGTGATGTTTTTGTGCAAACGGTGCCATAGCCATGCCAAAGGAACTATAGAAAGGCCTTAATGTGGAAACGTCCACAGGAGCAAGGGTTGCTATGAGTGGCTATGATATGACGCCATTCTTAGGGTTTCCTGGGTCCCGCATGGCTCGTGGCATGTTGTGGGGCCCGAACTGGCACGTTTGGCATAGTTTGGCCTTTTAATGCGTGTGGCAGGTTTAAAACGGCCTGATTGGTCGATTGAAAAGGGGGCCGGCAAGCAGCATGAGGTCGGCCTCATTCTAAATGCGTGTGGCGCATTTAGAGCGACCTGATTGGTCGATGGAAAAAGGGGTCGTCCAAGCATGGGTGTGGCCACACTTCTAGTGCGCGTAGCGGATTTAAAGCGACCTGATTGGTCGATGGGAAATAGGGCAGGCAAGTATGGGCCCAGCCACAACTCATGTGTGTGTGGCGGGTTTAAAGCGACCTGATTGGTTGATGGGAAACAGGGGACGGTCAGGCAACATGAGGTGTGGCCACTTGCAAGTGGCGCCGCTGGCCTGTGGCCACACCTCCCTTTGTTGTTGCTCCTATTCCGCGACTCCTTTTATTTCTTGTTTTCTGATTTTGGGTAGGATTTTGAACCTACTAATCCATGACGGATTAATTGCCTAGTTCGTCTAAGCTTAATTTCGACCGGCGGGGTATTATATATTGCGCAGGGGGCAAAACCCTAATTTTTGCAAATTAGTTAGGGTAATATCTAAATCTTTGTGAATTATCACAGAATTGATTGAATTCCATGTGCTGGCATAGAGTTCTTTAAGTTTATTTCCAGACAGCAGTATGCTTTCCGATTGAGTACTTTTATGCAATGACCTTAACCTTGATACTTGGAAATTCGTGCTACTCTGTTGTGAGTGAACACAAATTGTCATGCCACGTCAATATTAAGGGTTCATCTAAGGAATATTGCATAGGAAAAATACTTGACAGGCTCCGGCATTAGTGAGTAATGCAGCTAGGAGCTTATATACTCATTAGGATCTATACTAGTGAACAATTCATCTAGAAGCTTGAGTTTCAATATAATATGAAGAGAGACATATGCACTCATCAGATTTTGATATATTCTCCAAATTCCCTGCGGAATATAGACATATCAATGTCTACTACATCTGATGTCGGATCAGGTAGATAGACTTTTACAGTTTTTTCCCTATACTAAAAACCACCATGAACAACTTCCAACACGTATTTCGATAAATATATAAACGAGATAAACTCGGCTCAAAATTTCAAATGTGTATAATGTAAAAGTCTATATATCTATATGACTTGGTCTCTTTAGAAGATAAAATAGAATAGACGTATGAGTGATAGATAAGTTTTAGTCTCCACGTACCATTTATTGATGAAGTTCCTCCAGGCTCTTCATTAGATCTCCTTCTTCAATTGGTGAACGCCATGAATTCTAAAGCTCAACTACACACTTTTATCCTAATCCGAGACATAGCTATAAGTAGACTAGAAATCAAGTACATAGTTTTGATCAACTAAAGTTGACAAACAAGCTTGAGATAGTAACGCTTGAGAGTTCGACCGGGCAGTGCTCTAACACATTCATACTATGAATTTTATGATTGTCATCTGAATTCGATGCTTGAAGCACTCTAAATCCTATAATTGTCTTATTAGGTGCAAAACGACGGAGTTGAGGATAACAGAGCTAATATTGATGACACAAGCAACATTTGTGAATCAAAATGGTGACACAACCATCTTTGAACTTCAGGTTCATGTAGATGTCGCTAATGAAGATGTCGAAGAAGCCCAAGTTGTTGTCGCTTCAGAGATAGAAAGAACCAGTCCAATGATTAAGACTCGCATGGTGGTGCATGAATACCCTAATGTAGGGATCGCTTTTGGTCATCCATTCAGCGAGCCACTCTCGTATCATGAACTAGTTGGTGGATTTAGCGTCTCTACTGGATAAGTCGGCTTGTATCAGAAAATATGGGAAAGGTATGGTCATATTTTCGTCACCAAAGATCCCGAACGTGTTTACTTATTGATTGTGCAAGTAGGAGTTATCTTTCGTGACATAGATGATATACGAACCAGGGCCAAAAATATTGTTACCAAAGATGTACTCTTTGATTGGGAGTACAACTTGGATAATTCTGAGAAACTTGATTTTAATGTGAAATGGATTCGTCGGAGAATTGATGTCATCAAAGAGATACAAAAGAATAAGAATGTACCTCTTTCCAATACTGTTGTGATAGAGAAGTAGGCAAAGATTGTTAGACTAGCTGAGGAGCTAGAATTGGAGAAGGCAGCTCTGAAAGACTTGAAGTTGGCGATTTCTGAAGAGCAAAAATCTTATTTTGCTGGTTTCCTTTAGTTTCCTTTCCATGATTTTTTGAACTCTGAACTTCTGAGAGACGAGAGGTTTTATTTTGGTTTTGATTTTCTGGTTGGTTTTGGATAAGTGAATGACTGTGTGGATTTTCTTTTGGATTTGAGATTTTCTTTAATGATTAATTACAGAATTCAAATACTGAATGAAAGTATTGCATACATTTTGGAAGAATTGAAAATACAGGTGCAAGAAAATCCTAAGTGCAAACTTCATATGTTTTGGGGGTTCATATCTCAAACGTCTAACACCTCAAACGTCAAATGCTTCAGACGTCAAATGCTTTGAGACAATTTTCTTGTATCACTGCCACACTTGTCTTACCATTCATATCGACTAACTTGTAGTATCCACCAACAACATATTTAGAAATCATGAAAGGCCCTTCCCAGTTGGAGTTCCTTGTAGAATGAAGATTACGCTTAGTCGCTTTGAGAACTAAATCTCCTTCGCGAAACTTGTTAGGCTTGATCGTTCTTTCCCTGAATATCTTATGTTGGTTCGGTATTCCTTTCACAGTAGGGTTACATGCTTGTTCAGTCACCGAATCTTTTTGATTTTGTGGCACATGTGGGCACTTGTGTAAGGTTATGGGAGAATACCCAAGATACTCTTTATTGTGTTTGGACATTATTTCAGCAATGAATGTCCCAGCGAGATGCTCGATTTGGAGAGGTTCCATACTCAACCACTTGGTAAAATATTGTTGTGATGAAGTTACCCATTCATAGCATCTTGCAACAGCTAAGTTGTTAACAGAATTGAGTCCCCAGACTAGGAGAGCATGTTTGAAAGTAAATGATATGGACATAAGAGGAGGAATGAGACTTGCCTGAGTGTGGAATATTTGATAGGGTTCTTGTTTAAACCCTATCAGAGTTTGAAATTCTTCCAAATGTTTTGTTGATGGAGTATCTACCAAATTTCTGAATCAGAACTTCCTTCGTCAGAGTGTTCTGCAACTACAGGCGCTTCGTCAGTAGTCTCCTTTTCGGCATGGATCCACGCTCGTCTGAGGATCATATCATATTCTGGATCCTCCCTGATTATATAAAACTTGGTTTCTAACCAGGTTGAATCTATTTTCACCTTGAGAGTAATGTAGCCGCAAGCATCCCTGAGCATTCTTTCATGATCCCTGATTGAGATGGGGGAATGAGTATCTTCTTGTCGAGTGATACCAGCATCTCTGAGAGTTTTCAATGGGATGACATTGGCATCAGTACCAACATCGATCAACGCTCGCTTGAATTCGTTTCCTTTGAGATTGAATGTGGTAAGGAACCCCCAGTTGTACATCTCTTTGTATGTGACTGGAGGTTCAGGGGGTGTTTCTGGAATGTACAAATGCTTCCCTGACACGATGTGATTCAATGTTGTGAACATGTCTTTATTCCCCAGGTCATGATTGAACTGCTTCCTTGACGTGTTGTTCAGAAAGAGTGAAAGTCATGATTGGGAGAGGGTCCATGTGCACCCCTTTATTCCCCAGGTTAAGTTCTCCTGATTCAACCTTTTCAATGAAAATGCGCTTCAAAACCTTGCAATCGCTTGTTGGATGATTGAAGAATCTGTGAAAGCGACAATAAGGAGGATTCTCCGTTTCTTCTTCAGTTGGTTCTTTCCTGATGTATGGAAATTTGATTTCACCATCTTGGATCCAAACCTCTAGCAACTCGATCACTTCTTTAATGGGAAGAGGAAAGTCTGGGTCTATCTGATGATTTTGTTGACGCTGAGTTGGTATTTGTGCGTTTCGTGTTTGAATATCCTTCCTTTGTGATTTAGGAGGAGCCTGAAATATTTGAGAAGCGTGCTTATGCACCTCACCTTTCCTTTTGCTCCCTTCAGCAACAACGTTCGTTGAAGGTTGGAGGTTGTATTTCTTGTTGATCAGGCGTCTGCTACCTCAAGTTTCCCTTGGTTCTTCGAATTTTGTAGCCTTTGCTCTTTCCACTAAAGCGGGTGCGGTAGTGGATGATCGTTTGGTTGCTTCATGAAGTTCTGAGAAAGTATGGAATCAGAGATTTTCCTGTAAGGCTCTGTAGACCAGGATCATTCCATTTATGCATAAGTTTACAAGTTACTGTTCTGTGACATTCGGATCATGACAGTCTAAAGCCTGAACTCTGAACCTTTTCACATAATCATTGGGATGTTCATTTTTCCTTTGAAACATCCTTCCCAGATCAAAGAGATTGATTTGTTCTGAAACAAAGAAGTACTTTCTGTAGAAAGCATTAATCATTTCTCCCCAACTAGTGATGCTTCATGGTACACTATTATTGTACCACGTGTATGCTCTGCTTGTCAGAGACTTTGAAAATTATTTCAAGCGGACAACATGGTTGTACTCATGCTCGCCTAGTGATTCTAAGAAACAAGAAACATGTTCTCGAGCATTGCCTACTCCATTATACAACATAAATATTAGAGAAGTGTAACCTTTCGGAAGAGGAACTTTATGTATGTCAGAAGGATACATAGGTTAGTGACGGTGGACATATGATGTCTTGTCTTTTCCTCGATCCTCTAGAAAACGTTCCAAATCTTCACGAGTGATGAAACTCGTTGGTTCCTTTGCTGGTGGGTTGCCTGCTGAAAAGACGACGGGTACTCAAATATAGCACAATCTTAAACTTTTCCACATATAAGTCCTCTTACCGAAAGTGATTGTTTATAACTGAGTCGAGACAATACAATGAATCGGTATTCACACTTTGTGTGATCATCTATGGATACGTGACCAAGACAATACAACAATCAAAGTGTGATTACTTGATAATAGGTTCGGACTTAACCAAACTCCATAGGATCACTGTCAAGTAATACCGAGTTAACGTTTGTGTAATTTACTTTAAATTATAATAACAAAAATTATAATTGCGGAAAACAAAAGTAAATGACACAACAAGATTTTGTTAACGAGGAAACCGCAAATGCAGAAAAACCCTGTGACCTAGTCCAGAATTGAATACTCTCAGAATTAAGCCGCTATACAAAATCACACCAACTTCGTATAGTTGAGACCAAGCAACTAAACTTATAGTTCACCTAGTTTCTTCAGTATCACTCACTTCCGACATTCAATAAGTGTACGCACTGGAACAAATTCTTTGGTTCGTATTCCAAACAGTAAAGGAACAACAAATCTGTTCGGTAACAACTCTATTCAATCTTAGTAATATGAGTTATACAAAGGCTCTTCTGTTTAATCCAATAAACTCCTTTGTCGGGTTCTAGATCAATACCAAAGTAATTGTGTTTAGACTATGCAATTAATAATAGGATCTACCAAGATATTAAATACTAATGCCGATCTACGCAACTAATCAATCCAATCTATCAAAGATAAACCGATTATAGTTGGATCCCAACCGATCAAGTTTTGTGCACACCAAAGATTATGAACCCAAATAAGAAATATTCTTTGTCTTCGAATCTTCTTAAATCTTCAATAAACACCTGCACACCACAACTTGAATCTCTTGTGATCAATCATGCACAGAACGGAGTCTGTTAACAATGGATTATCACAAGATGTCTTTAGATCTACAAACAGTTCTAAAGATCTCGTCGACACTTCGATCTAGTTTGAGTGAATCTTATATCAGAAGAGAATATTCTCAAGACTAAACAAACTAGGTGCAATCAAAGTTCAACATCCGTTGGTCAATCAAATCAAATCGAAAACTAATAATACTTAAATTATCTAGTTTCCCACCAACGGTACTCGTAGAGCTTCTTGATCCCACATAAGTATTTAAACGAGCGGTCGTAAGAGATTTCTCCTAATTAGGGTACTTTCCTCTTCGAATAGACGGCTCCACCAGTAACAACACAACAAGGTAGTTTTGCTGGCTCTTAGGATGGTTTGCTCGAAATGCAAACTTGGGTATTTATAGACCAAAGAAGTTTAGACACCAAGGAATTTCCAAAACCGAATATTCTCAAGATATGCAATAAATTCTAAATCGGTTTTTATAATTCCTAGAAATGCTCTGTCTAAAAATAACCGAAATCCTACTAGAAAATCTCCAATTAGTAAATGCACATTACTAATTTTTATTTTCCAGAGATATGCATTTTAATTGCTGGTAATTAAAAGCATATAAAATTAACAACCTTAATTAAAAGATTCTCAACTTATTTCGGTCCGGGATCTCCTTTAGTTATTAAGGAATATCTTTGAACAATAAAATATAAGAGTTACTGAACATGTTCAAAGTATGTCGACATCTTATTTCTTTGTAAATCCTTTTTCATATTTATAATCTTGGAACCTGTTTATGGTGGTTTTTAGTATAGGGCGAAAACTATAAAAGTCTGCCTACCTGACCCAGCAAAAGAAGTAGTAGACCTTGATAAGTCTATATTCCGTAAGGAATTTGAAGAATATATCAAAATCTAATGAGTGCTTATGTCTCTCTTCATATTATATTGAAACTCAGGATTCTAGATGAATTGTTCACTAGTATAGAGCCTAATGAGTATTTAAGCTCCTAGTTGCATTACTCACTAATGTCGGAGCCTGCCGAGTATTCATTCTATGCTATGTTCCCAGTCGAACTCTTGATTCTGACATGACATAACAATTAATGTTCGCTCGCAACTGAGTAGCATGAATTTCCCGAAGTGTCAGGATTAAGATATGCATGGAAATACTCAATTAGAGGCACGCAAAGTTATGACGCCCTCTGAAACATAATTAGTGATTTTGTATGAGCGCACAAAATTCACCAAAAAATTGATTGGTTTTGCGGCAACCCGCAAAATTCAGTCCTTTAACCTAATTTTATCAATTTGCAAAAAATTAGGTTTTTTGCGCCCTGCGCGATAATTCGAACCCCATTGGTCGAAATTAAATCTAGGCAAACTAGGAAATTGATCCATCACGGAGCTAGTAGGAGAAGAATCCTACCAAAAGTATAAAACAAGAAATAAGAGGAACTGCGGCAAATAGGAGCAACAGAAAAGGGAGGCGTGGCCACGCCACTTGGATGACCCCTCCAGCAGGCACCGCTCGTGTCCGATCGGCTAGGCTCCATGTTGCTACTTGTCGGCCCCCTCTTTCCCATCGACCAATCAGATTGCTTTAAATGCGCCATACGCACTTTTAATAAAGCTAGAAGGTGGCCGGTCGAATTCTTTAAGGAATTTGATATAGACTGCCCATGTCAGTCTTAAAATGATCACGGCCATACGTTTTGGCCAGAGGATCTATCAAACCTGTCCACCTCCTAACAGGGTAGGACAAGCGCCATGATATACACTGGAAGGCCTACTAATATCTAGGCCAATCGGCATTCTTCCCACTCGCGAGGGGAGCCAGCAAACACTTAGCTCAAAACAGTTGGCCACGCGAGCTATAAAACCCTAATTTTATTAAGCGACATTACATTACTGCCGCAAAAATGATCTTGGTCGCCCAACTTCGCCATCCGAATTGACCGGCCTAGATTCAATCTCGATCAACTAGTGAGGTGTGTATATGCTCACCAGCGGCCAGACTACATTGCTGGCTGGTCGAACACTTCCCAACACGCGACCATCACCAAAAACTGTTAACCTGAAATAGGTTGGACACACGGCTTTTAAAACCTAAATTAAATCAACGGCAGCCATTAACTGCCGCAAATCATCCCGACCGCCAACTTTGCCAGACGAATTGGCAGGCCAAACTTCTATCCTAGAATCCAAAGAAGATGTGGCAGTGAAGATTGGCCGAGGAGCAATCGGCCAAGCCGCGGCCGCCTATATGGCTCCTAAACGCGCGCCCAAAGATGGTTGGCCGCGCTCCTTATAAAAATCTTAAATAAATTAGCGGCAACCAATAACTACCGCAAATCATCTCAGCCATCCAATTTGGATAGCCAATTTAACTGGTCTAGATTTAACTTGGACGGACCAATAGGATGTCAAAATGGCTACCAGCCATCACTCTCCTATAGGGACCGACCGACTTACTTTTGGAATACATGAACAGCTCCCAGCAGCTTCCTGAAAGTGGTCGGTCACGCTCCTTTTAAGACACTAGGTTCCACGACCAACCAAGATAGGCTCTATACAACGATGCTTCACATGCATTGATTATTTTGAGCTGCTTGCTTAAAAGTGATGCTTTACATGCATCGGGTACATACAATATTTTATAAGTATCGGTTTCACAAATAACTTAGTTATTTAACATAATAGCGCCACATGATATTCTTTGCGGCAAGTCTCATGACTTGGATTGCCACACATGACCACTCGCCGCCTGGCTTGCACGTGACTGGTTAGAATAACTAGGTATTACAAACAAGACCCATTCAACAATTGCTGCATATTTTCCACGAAAATACTCGAGACATCAAACATGTCACAAACTGGGGGATGTTTATCAGGGTATTGGTCTGGCAGTTTACAGTGTGCGGCGTGCAACACACCCATTATGAGAAAGTGTCAGGAAAAGCGGACAGTTAGTGGCAGCATAGAAGTAGTGGGTGTGTACCGACCCGTTTTCTCTCATTGAAAGACGTGGTTTCCAACATTTTCACATGATCCCGCTCCTCCATCACTCAAATACTCACATTTCCTATGAAATCAGGGTGCGTTTCAACTATGACTTGTATAAATAGGTTTCAATCTATTTC
This sequence comes from Papaver somniferum, assembly GCF_003573695.1. Classification (NCBI taxonomy): domain Eukaryota; kingdom Viridiplantae; phylum Streptophyta; class Magnoliopsida; order Ranunculales; family Papaveraceae; genus Papaver; species Papaver somniferum. The sequence continues at coordinate 57,179,932 of NC_039364.1, read as the reverse complement.
AACCAACAACAGAGTTTTGGTTATCAACACAGTATCCAGGAAAAACACCAAAGAACTGATAGTTTACATTCCGCAAGCCAGTTCCATATTCTGATACAAGTCATAAAATAGCCACACCTTCAGAATTAACCATTCTGATCTCAACACCTTCTTCGCTTCCCTCCCTAAGATCAACCCTTCTCCTTCATTTTGTGACCGAAGCAAGACTAAAACGGTCATTTCTTGGTTTAGGCCAGGATTGTACAGATTGATCTCTCGAATATAAAGTACTCCCATGCAGTGCATTTTTTTAGGGTTTAGATTGATTTCTCGGCGGCACACCTAAATTTACCATTTCCAGCGGAATCAGTTTTTACCCCAAAACAGGACCGATTATACCACACTTCCAAACACGTTTAGAACTGGTTCATCTGATTTCCAAGAACTATGTGATTGATCAAATATCAATACACTAATCATGGGTTTACGGTTCTACCAAACACAAGGATCGGTTCTACCTTAATATGGTTACTGGGACCGGTTACATCAGTTACCAGGATCGGTTGCATCAATTACCAGGACCGGTTACCATATTATCATGGTATTACTTGTGATCGGTCACACCAGTTACCAGGACCGGTTACACCAATTACCAGGACCGGTTACATCAATTACAAGGATCGATTACACACTCTTTTGTGATCGGTCACACCAATTACTAGGATCAATTACACTAATAAAAGTCATACCAATACATAAGTTAGGCATTGTGAATAGTTTTACCGAGATACATAATAAATTATGATCGGTTGTAGTAATCACACATATTATTAATCCAAAGATATGCAATGAATAACAATACCAACAAGCCTAGTGATTTCCCTTTCGATTCATAAAACAAGTTCATGAATGTACTTCCTTTAAACGAATGTAAACATTGTTTCGTAGGACGAAATCTTCACCCATACCCATACACATAATCACAATAGCATTCATACGATTATGTTGATGTCTTATATACGAAGTTCAAAAGATAAGCGTTATACTTCGTATTCTAATTACTTAACACTATGTCTACTAGAGTATAATCATTCAAATCTTCGTAGTTATGTTTTCAATATATCACGACTTGTAAGATACGTTGGGAATGAAACAGTTCAAGTCAAAATATTACTAACCTCAAGAGGAAGGATGATGTCGTCGATGTAGCTTGTTACTTCTTCACATTCTTCAAGTCTTCGAGTAATACTTCTATGTCTCATTATCCTAATGTTTCTAGCCTAACCTATACTTAGTTGTCTCTAGTATATAATCAAGCGACTCTTAAATTGAGTTTTGATTCACTAAAATATGACAACCAAACTTGACATACCAACGGTTGGTGGGTTCAACCGAGCTATGCTCTAACACCTGCAGCGTTGCGGACTTCATCATCTTCCAGGATGTGGATTGGGGATATTTCAGGATCAGCAGTTGAGGATGTTTCTTTAGCTTTTCCTTTCTCCTGGCGTTGGGGCTGAGTTTGCTCAGATGGTAGCATGTCTGTGAGAGTCTTGAGGTAAGTGCACAACTATTTCTGTGTTGCACCCATATCTGTCTGATTATTGGCGAGAACTTCATGAACCTTCATGAGATCAGCTGTGGTAGGTGGATCTTCTCGGATTTCTTCAGGAACGCGGCCGAAGAGAGGATTGTTGACGGTGTTGGTTTCAGCATGGATACCGGTATTTTTGGTTTGAGGGGTGGTATCAATAGCGCCGTTGTTGGAAATGGAAGGAGTGACTGGAGTACCACTACTGTTATTGCTAGTGCTAGCATTGTTTGGGTTAGGATTTGTAACTGAGCCTAACCTAAGATCAACCATTTTTGATGAATTGATATTGCAACCGAGAGATTAATCTCTCACTGTGGTTGTCAATCTGTTGATAGGTGAAAACGATTTTCTGGTTTTTTAGGGAAGTGGAGACTCGAGCGTACGGGCGGAAACTCCTTGACCGAGGAAATTTCTTAAAACTATAGCAAACAGATGCACTGCACGGGAGTGCTTTGAGTTTGAGAGATCAGTCTGTAAGACGTCCTAAACCAAGATAATGGTCGTTCCAGAGTCAATTCAGTCACAAAGAGGGATTAGGGCCGATCTGCAGGAGGGAAGCTGAGAAGTGTGTGAGATCAATGATGATCAAGGATTGTGGATGTGTTGTAGACTTTTCAAGGTTTTTGAATTGTTGAGTTCGAATAAGATAAGCTCGGATTGATTGAATTCTACTATGTTGAGAGTTGTTATTCAAATGAGAATTCATGTTATTCAATCATGGATTCAGAAACTTATTTATATTGCAAGAATAATAGACACATTGATCCCCAGTAAGTGTGACGGTTGCTGGAGTGAAAGAGTGGGAAATCGTGGTTAAACCAGTTCCACGTGTGTGGGAGAATTGGTTGATTGTCCATCCACTACTTTGCTAACTCCTTCAATTGCTTGCACGACTTACTCACATTTCTCATCGTGGGTGCATACACGTGTTGTAGGCCGCCAGACAAAAACCCTGGGAAGATCCCCCCAAGTGACATGATTGATGTCTCATGAATGTGGAGTCTGCAAGGCAGACGTGTATTTAATTGGTCAACTGTTAACTTGACTAGACATGAGTCTTAGCCTTGATGAGTTGAGCATGATTGATGAAAATATGAGGGTACCCAAATACACCACAATCTTTAAATTATCCACCTATAAGTCCTCTTACCGAAAGTGATTGTCTATGGACAAAGTCGAGACAATACTACAAATCGGTATTCATACTTTGTGTGATCGTCTATGGATACGAGATAGAGACAATACAACAATCAAAGTGTGATTACTTGATAATAGGTTCGGACTTAACCAAACTCTATAAGATCACTATCAAGTAATAAGGAGTTAACGTTTGTGTGATTTACTTTAAATTATAATAACAAAAATTATAATTGCGGAAAACAAAAATAAATGACACAACAAGATTTTGTTAACGAGGAAACCTGGGACGGACCATAAAATTACGCCTGGCGCGCCTGGGCGCGCTGGCCATAACTCCCTAGATGTGCCATGATGATGCTACGATCCGGGCCTTATGGCTAGGCAAATGCACGTCCATTTTCCCTTTCAAGCGTGCTCGTGGAGCATGATGCTGCTAAATCAGCTTCCACACCGTTCCAACTTACCCTCGTTCTGCAAGAGGGTTCCTTAAGAAAATAAAGACTTTCTTAAAACGGCTAAAACGGCCTTTTGAGGCCCAAAACAATGGAATTTGGCTAAATCTCAAGACCGTTATGCGTAGGATCACGTCTTGATGAATGGTTCGTTTCCGATCAATTTAGATATGTCTTGAGCTAAATTACGACATTCAGGTTTTTAGCCTCTAGATAGACTATAGTTTGCTCATTTGTATCAACTTAGCTTACTCTTTGTAGCTTGGTAGAAAGTATGAGCATCCACTTGCTGGCATGCAACTAAGCCTCATCAATCTTGGACACAATCATCTCTTGCATCGAGCTACCGAGCTTAGTTGATATGAGGGGCCAAAGTACTGGACCGACAATGCTGCAACTCATTGCGGCTGCCTACGTACCCTTCCCTACCCTAAAGGGATCAAGCACAAACCGTAGTTCATCATCGAAGGGACAGAAAACTTAAATCAACTCGTTTGCGAGGCCGTGGCCAAGCAATAATGGTAATGGCCTAGTCCGTGTAGGTCGTTTCGTCAAAATGCATATAGGATATGCATTATCGAGCCCGTGGCATGATATAGTAATGCCCATACTTAACATGTTCCACTGGAAAGTCTACGCATCTATAAATGAGGCCTAAGAATTATTTATACTCTTCCGGCTAAGCTATGAAGCTTACTTGGTGCATGGTCCGCATATGCACTTTCCACCAAGTACCCCTCCCTATATATGTTAACTTGACATTTTTATAACTTAAATTAGGGGAGCAAAAATCATTCATCAAGTCCCAAGGACGTGATAGCCGCACATGACTCCCTAGATAAATGCAATGTATAGCCATGATAGTTGTACATTCAGTTCTGGCTCACATGCCAGTTCCAATGTCCGACCATAATGGTTGAACACTTCCTAAGCCAGGTCCCATGAAGGGCCGTGATGGCTGTACATCTCCAAGGCTATCTTACTTGGTGCATGGTCTGTATATGCACCTTCAATCAAGTACCCCTCCTTAGATATATTAATTTGACATTTTTACAACTTTGATTAGGGGAGGAAAAATCATTCACCAAGTCCCACTTTTAATATTCATGGCCGTTGCCATATATTTCTGAATAACCGGCCAAGATGGTTGTTCACCGCTAATGCCAACTCCGATGTTCAGCCATGATGGTTGTCCACTGCCAACCTGATGTTCAGCCATGATGGTTGTCCACTGCCAACCCGATGTCCATCCATGATGGTTGTCAGCTCCCAACCCGATGTTCATCCATGATGGCTGAACATTGTCAACACATTGTCCAAGGGACAATGTTCCTTTTTGCTACGCAACAGAATCTTTAGATGAAGCTTCATCTCGGGAAATGGCGCATCTTTTAGCATGCACCATGCTAAAAATACGGGGTGTTATAATATTCACCCCTTTAAAGAATTTCGTCCCTGAAATCCAAAACAAAAACTATTGTGGACAATCTCTACCGTTTGGATTCCTGAGCAAAAGTCCCATACTAGATGCTCAGAAATCACGGGTTTCTTCAAGTTGTCGTGAACATCAATTTAGACCTTCTGAGCAAACGTCCCATACCGCCTACTCGGGAATCCAAAAATAATCCACAATGTTACCAAGAATCTCAGTTGGCCAGTACCAAAAGGATATCTCAACAAGGTATCCTGAATGTGCATCCCATACTACACAATTAGGAGTCCCTAAAGTTCCCAAGGTTGATGCCAAAAATATCTAGTACTGTGTGGAAACATTATCCAGTTTCCCACCGTCCCTGATGGTCATCCAGGTTGCCACTAGTAAGTGGGATGCTAGCCGGGCCTGACAACGCACATCATTGGCCAGTTGCCAATGTGTGGGGATGATCAGTCCCATTGTCTACCCACCGTCCCAGATGGTCTTCCAGATATCCACTCGTAAGTGGAGTACCACTTAGGCCAGGCAAATTCACATTTCTTGTACAAGCTCAACTCGATTGGCAAAGTAACTGGCCATGAAGTTACAAACTTTTTCCGCGCAAAAGTTGGCCTACTCTCAAACTTTAAGTTTCCATTAAGGAAAGTAATCGCTTGACGAGTCCATAACTCACAGTCCCTAGAGTTTTCTCGGAAATTTCTATGATACCAACTGTGACGGACCGGAAAATTACGCCTGGCGCGCCTGGGCGCGCAGGCCATAACTCCCCCGATGCGCCATGATGATGCTACGATCCGGGCCTTATGGCTAGGAAAATGCACGTCCATTTTCCCTTGCAAGCATGCTCGTGGAGCATGATGCAGCTAAATTAGCTTCCACACCGTTCCAACTTACCCTCGTTCCACAAAAGGGTTCATTAAGAAAATAAAGACTTTTTTAAAACGGCTAAAACGGCCTTTTGAGGCCCAAAACAATGGAATTTGGCTAAAATCTCAAGACTGTGATGCATAAGATCACGTCTTGATCAATACTTTGTTTCCAATCAATTTAGACCCGTTTTGGGATAAATTACGACATTCGGGTTTTTAGCCTGACTATAGTTTGCTAATTTGCATCAACTTAGCTTACTCTTTGTCACTTGATAGGAAGTATGAGCATCCACTTGCTGCCATGCAACTAAGCCTCATCAAGATTGGCCACAATCATCTCTTGCATCGAGTTACCTAGCTTAGTTGATATGAGGGGCCAAAGTTTTGGAACGGCAATGCTGCAACTCATTGCGTATGCTTACATACCCTTCCCTACCCTAAAGGGATCAAGCACATACCGTAGTTCATCATCGAAGGGACTGAAAACTTAAACCAACTCGTTTGTGAGGTCTTGGCCAAGCAATAATAGTAATGGCCTAGTCCGCGTAGGTCGTTTCTTCAAAATGCATATAGGATATGCATTATCGAGCCCGTGCCATGATATAGTAATGCCCATGCTTAACATGTTCCATTGGAAAGTCTACGCATCTATAAATGAGGCCTAAGCATTATTTATACTCTTCCGGGTAAGCTATGAAGCTTACTTGGTGCATGGTCCGCATATGCACTTTCCACCAAGTACCCCTCCCTATATATGTTAACTTGACATTTTTATAACTTAAATTAGGGGGAAAAAAATCATTCATCAAGTCCCAAGGCCGTGATAGCCGCACATGACTCCCTAGATAAATGCAATGTATAGCCATGATGGTTGTACATTCAGTTCTGGCTCACATGCCAGTTCCAATGTCCGACCATAATGGTTGAACACTTCCTAAGCCAGGTCCCATGAAGGGCCGTGATGGCTGTACATCTCCAAGGCTATCTTACTTGGTGCATGGTTTGTATATGCACCTTCAATCAAGTACCCCTCCTTAGATATGTTAATTTGACATTTTTACAACTTTGATTAGGGGAGGAAAATTCATTCACCAAGTCCCACTTTTAATATTCATGGCCGTTGCCATATATTTCTGAATAACCGGCCAAGATGGTTGTTCACCGCTAATGCCAACTCCGATGTTCAGCCATGATGGATGTCCACTGCCAACCTGATGTTCAGCCATGATGGTTGTCCACTGCCAACCCGATGTCCATCCATGATGGTTGTCAGCTCCCAACCCGATGTTCATCCATGATGGCTGAACATTGTCAACGCATTGTCCAAGGGCCAATGTTCCTTTTTGCTACGCAACAGAAGCTTTAGATGAAGCTTCATCTCGGGACATGGCGCATCTTTTAGCATGCACCATGCTAAAAATACGGGGTGTTATAATATTCACCCCTTTAAAGAATTTCGTCCCTGAAATCCAAAACAAAAACTATTGTGGACAATCTCTACCGTTTGGATTCCTGAGCAAAAGTCCCATACTAGATGCTCAAAAATCACGGGTTTCTTCAAGTTGTCGTGAACATCAATTTAGACCTTCTGAGCAAACGTCCCATACCGCCTACTCGGGAATCCAAAAATAATCCACAACGTTACCAAGAATCTCAGTTGGCCAGTGCCAAAAGGATATCTCAACAAGGTATCCTGAATGTGCATCCCATACTACACAATTAGGAGTCCCTAAAGTTCCCAAGGTTGATGCCAAAAATATCTAGTACTGTGTGGAAACATTATCCAGTTTCCCACCGTCCCTGATGGTCATCCAGGTTGCCACTAGTAAGTGGGATGCTAGCCGGGCCTGACAACGCACATCATTGGCCAGTTGCCAACGTGTGGGGATGATCAGTCCCATTGTCTACCCACCGTCCCAGATGGTCTTCCAGATATCCACTCGTAAGTGGAGTACCACTTAGGCCAGGCAAATTCACAGTTCTTGTACAAGCTCAACTCGATTCGCAAAGTAACTGGCCATGAAGTTACAAACTTTTTCCGCGCAAAAGTTGGCCTACTCTCAAACTTTAAGTTCACATTAAGGAAAGTAATCGCTTGACGAGTCCATAACTCACAGTCCCTAGAGTTTTCTCGGAAATTTCTATGATACCAACTGTGACGGACCGGAAAATTACGCCTGGCGCGCCTGGGCGCGCAGGCCATAACTCCCCCGATGCGCCATGATGATGCTACGATCCGGGCCTTATGGCTAGGAAAATGCACGTCCATTTTCCCTTGCAAGCATGCTCGTGGAGCATGATGCAGCTAAATTAGCTTCCACACCGTTCCAACTTACCCTCGTTCCACAAAAGGATTCATTAAGAAAATAAAGACTTTTTTAAAACGGCTAAAACGGCCTTTTGAGGCCCAAAACAATGGAATTTGGCTAAAATCTCAAGACTGTGATGCATAGGATCACGTCTTGATCAATACTTTGTTTCCAATCAATTTAGACCCGTTTTGGGATAAATTACGACATTCGGGTTTTTAGCCTGACTATAGTTTGCTAATTTGCATCAACTTAGCTTACTCTTTGTCACTTGATAGGAAGTATGAGCATCTACTTGCTGCCATGCAAAGAAGCCTCATCAAGCTTGGCCACAATCATCTCTTGCATCGAGCTACCTAGCTTAGTTGATATGAGGGGCCAAAGTTTTGGAACGGCAATGCTGCAACTCATTGCGGATGCTTACATACCCTTCCCTACCCTAAAGGGATCAAGCACAGACCGTAGTTCATCATCGAAGGGACTGAAAACTTAAACCAACTCGTTTGTGAGGTCTTGGCCAAGCAATAATAGTAATGGCCTAGTCCGCGTAGGTCGTTTCGTCAAAATGCATATAGGATATGCATTATCGAGCCCGTGCCATGATATAGTAATGCCCATGCTTAACATGTTCCATTGGCAAGTCTATGCAGCTATAAATGAGGCCTAAGCATCATTTGTACTCTTCCGGCTAAGCTATGAAGCTTACTTGGTGCATGGTCCGCATATGCACCTTCAACCAAGTACCCCTCCCTATATATGTTAACTTGACATTTTTACAACTTAAATTAGGAGAGCAAAAATCATTCATCAAGTCCCAACGCTGTGATGGTCGCGCATGAATCCCTAGCCAAATGCAATGTATAGCGGTGATGGATGTACATTCAGTTTGGATCACAGGCCAGTTCCAATGTCCGGCCATAATGGTTGAACACTTCCTAAGCCAGGTCCCGTGAAGGGCCGTGATGGATGTACATCCCCAAGGTTATATTACTTGGTGCATGGTCCGTATATGCACCTTCAACCAAGTATTCCTTCCTATATATGTTAACTTGACATTTTTACAACTTTGATTAGGGGAGGAAAAATCATTCAACAAGTCCCAGTTTTACTATTCATGGTCATTGCCATATATTTCTGAATAATCGGCCTAGATGGTTGTTCACTGCCAATGCCAACTCCGATGTTCATCCATGATGGTTGTCCACTGCCAACCTGATGTTCAGCCATGATGGTTGTCCACTGCCAACCTGATGTTCATCCATGATGGTTGTGCACTGCCAACCCGATGTCCAACCATGATGGTTGTCAGCTGCCAACCCGATGTTCAGCCATGATGGCCGAACATTTTCAACGCAAACGCCAAGGGCCAATGTTCCTTTTCCTACGCAATGGAAGCTTTGGATGAAGCTTCATATCGGGACATGGCGCATCTTTTAGCATGCGCCATGCCAAAAACACGGGGTGTTACAAAACCGCAAATGCAGAAAAACCCCGGGACCTAGTCCAGAATTGAATACTCTCAGAGTTAAGCCGCTATACAAAATTTAACAAACTTCCTATAGTTGAGACCAAAAAACTAAACCTATAGTTCACCTAGTTTCTTCAGTATCCCTGCGCTTCCGACATTCAATAAGTGCACGCACTGGAACAATTTCTTTGGATCGTATCCCAAACAGTAAAGGAAAAACAAATCTGTTTGGTAACAACTCTCTTGATTCTTTCAGATGAAGATATCTCAAGTCATATACAGAGGCTCTTCCAATAAACTCCTTTGCCTGGTCAGATCAATCTATACAACAACTTCCGAAGTAGCAGAGATTAGATTTGCAATCAATCAATATAGAATCTGCAAAGAAACTATAACGTGATGCCGATTTTACACAACTAATCAATCGAATAAATCTGATTCTAGTTGGATCCCAGCCGATCAAGGTTTGTGCACACCCAAAGATATAAAAACCAAATCAGAAATCTTCTTTATCTTCAAATCTTCTTTAATCTTCAATAAACACCTACACAACACCATTTGAATCTCTTGTGATCAATCACACACAGAACAGAGTCGGTTAACAATCGATTATCACAAGACGTCTTTAGATCTACAAATAGTTTTAAAGATCCCGTCGACACTTCGATCTAGTTTGAGTAAATCTTATATCAGAAGAGAAGATTCTCAAGAATAAACAAACTAGGTGCAATCAAAGTTCAACCACCGTTAGTCAATCAAATCAATCGAAAACTAATAATAAACTGCAATTATTTAGTTTCCCACCAACGGTACTCGTAAATCTTCCCAGTCCCAAAGAAGTCTTTAAAACGAGCGGTCGTAAGAGATTTCGCCTAATTAGGGTACTTTCCTCTCCGAATAAGCAGCTCCACCAGAAACAACAAAAAGATGAAGTTTGCCTGGCTGTAAGGATATTTTGCCCGAAGTGCAAACTTGGGTATTTATAGACCAAGGATTCTTGGACACCAAGGAATTTCCAAAACCGAATATTCTCAAGATATGCAATAAATACCCAAATCGGTTTTCATAATTCCTGGAAATGCTTTGTCCAATATTTCCGAAATCTCACTAGAAAATCTCCAATTAGTAAATAAACATTACAATTTTTATTTTCAAGAGATATGCATTTAATTGCTGGTAATTAAAAGAATATAAAACTAACAACCTTAATTAAAAGATTCTTAATTTATTTCGGTCTGGGATCTCCTTGAGTAATTAAGGAATATCTTTGAACAATAAAAGATAAGAGTTACTGAACATGTTCAAAGTATGTTGACATAATCCTTTTTCATATTTACAATCATGGAATCGATTATACCACATTTCCAAACAAGTTTAGAATTGGTTCATCTGTATTCCAAGACCTATGTGATTGATCAAATATCAAATCACTAATCATGGGTTTACGATTTTACCAAACACAAGGATCGGTTCTACCTTAATATGGTTACTGGGACTTGTTACATCATTTACCAAGACCGGTTACCATATTCTCATGGTATTACTTTTGATCGGTTATACAAGTCACTAGGATCGGTTACACCAATTACCAGGATCGGTTACACCAATTACAAATATCGATTTTAGACATATTCTTTTGTGATTGGTCATACCAATTACTAGGATCGGTTACACCAATTACAAATATCGATCATACCATCTTAGGTGATTACTTAGGATTGGTTACACTAATAAAAGTCATACCAATATATAAGTCAGGCACTGTGACTAGTTTTACCAAGATACATAACAAGTTATGATCGGTTCTACTAACTCACACATATTGGTAATCCAAAGATATGCAATGAATAACAATACCAATAAGCCTAGCGATTTCCCTTTTGATTCATAAAACAAGTTCATGAATGTACTTCCTTTAAACAAATGTAAACATTGTTTCCTAGGATGAAATCTTCACCTTTACCCATACACATAATCACAATAGCATTCATACGATTATGTTGATGTCTTATGTACGAAGTTCAAAAGATAAGCGTTATACTTCGTATTCTAATTCCTTAACACTATGTCTCACTACTAGACTATAGTCATTCACAGCTTCGCAGTTATGTTTTCAATATAACACGACTTGAAAGATACGTAAGCAATAAACAATTCAAGTCAAAATATTACTAACCTCAAGAGGAAGGATGATGTCGTCATTGTAGCTTGTTACTTTTTTCACATTCTTTAAATCTTCGAGTAATACTTGTATTTCTCATAATCCTAATCTTTCTAATCTAACCTATACGAAGTTGTCTCTAGTACATAATCAAGCGACTGAGTTTTGATTCACTAAAATATGACAACCAAACTTGACATACCAACACTTGGTGGGTTCAACCGAGCTATGCTCTAACAATCGACGAATGCTCTAAGATTCATGGATTGAGCATGTCTGCTTGGGCATATGCATAGGCGTTGGAGCTAATGAATTTATGAAATATATGCGTCAGCTGAGACATTGATACTTTAATGATTTGGATGAAGGTCTAATGAGATTGATCGATCATGGACTTGTTGGTAGAAAATGTTATTGAGCACTCGATCTACTGTGTCATGAATTGTCAAATGACAAAACGAGATTATAATGGTCGACTGACGAACCAAATATTGGTTGATAAACCAATAAAATATTGATATCTGGATACTGTGAAATTCTCGAATGTCGATAATTGAATCAACATGAGGAATACTGCTCGATCAAGCAGTTAAATGTTAATAGTTGGATTAATATTGCCAGAAGTGAGTTCTGATCGTGTATTTTGTTAACTTAAGCAATTTAGCGTTGATAGATGAGCAAAGAAAATATTGATAGTTTAAGCAAATATTGCTAGTTTGAGAAACTATTGCTCGGTTGAACAAATATTGCTCCTTTGAGCAAATATTGCTCAGTTAATGAATTATTGGTAGCGAGACCAAATAAAATATTAATTTAAAATACTAGTAGTTGGACCGAATATTGTATAACTAATTAAAATATTGATTGCTGGATCAACATAAAATTATTGGTGTTTGAACTTGTTCAGAATTATGCTTTGCAGAGCATTTGGTTCGAAACCCTAATTTTTGATTGATTGTTGATCAATGGATGATTTACTGAAAATCAACCAATGAGTGAGAGAGGGGCCGGCTACATGAGATGATGGGACAACCATGTAGCGTCTAGGTGCTCGAATGATCATGCACCAAAGTCCTTTCTAGACCAGTTGATGAAAGGATGATTAAATGCTCGTTTAATCATTATTAAGATAATGCTCGTCTAAGCATTAAGTGGCAAAACCTAATTATGGAGGGAAGACGAACCTACAAAGAGGTAAGAAACCGGCCCTTGGTGGTCTTGGGACCAGCTGATGGTCGATGGATCAAATTCCAAGTTGTTTGGAAAGAATTTGAAACCAATATGAAATATGGAAGATTAATTAGGTCAAAATTATCAAAATAGGTGAAACCGGCTTTTGCAAGCCAAAGGGCTGACCTTGGACGACCAAGGGGGCATGCCCGTGTCACCATGTTGCTCATGGCTCAATTCTGAGAATTTTGATATTTTTTGATGTGCGTTCGAGCAATATTTTGGATTTTCAGAAGAGTTTGATCTTGACTGAAACTCTCAATTTTGCTTGAATGAGAAAGTAGGACATTAAGAAAATGGATATTGAGTCGAGGGGAGGTCTGTGGATCTGGCGATATTGAGTCGACCCAGTTCCTCGCCGATTCTTAAATCTCTTCGATCTGGATCCATGCATGTCTCTGAATTTGTTCTAAGAACCTTCAATCAATTTCCTTTCTTAGTTTTCTTCTCAAAATCATTGAAAAAAGATAGTGTTCTACCATCCCCCATGAGCTGCTAAACCTTGTTGTACCGGAGCGATGCAGGCCTTAGGGCCGCCAATTCATTTTATTTACCAGGATTTTTCCTCTGTTCTTCGATTTGGGTATTGATTTCTTCGATTTGGGTTTTATTTTTTGTTTTTCCGATGAAGATGCTCAATCTCTGGCCAGTGCTTGGATTTTGGTCCTACTTTTCTATCAATAATCATCCTTACGCATCTGATGGTTTGTTTTTTGAACCCCTACGGTATCATCTCTTTCTCCCCTTGATTATTTGATGTTTAATCCGATCTGGTTTCCTTCTCGGTGGAAAATGGAAAAGAAATACCTAATATTTTCTCGGTGGTCAGTTTGTTGTTTTTGTTCACTATGCCGGGTCTCTTTGGTGAGGTTTATTTGTTGACTACTGATTAGGTTCTTGATGTAACAGGTCACGTATTGTTTATCTTAGTTTCAATTTTTTTCTCCCCCTTTCCCTTTTGTAGAGAACCTGTTTGTTAAAAAGTCAGTGGTAGCTTGTATCACCATGTTATTGGGTGATGGTTCTTAGTTGACTTTGTTATCCCATCTCTTCTCAATTCAACTTTTCTAATCATCTTTTAATTTCGTCTCTTGTTTTCCTTTATCTTTGATTATCTTACTTCAGTGCATTTTCAGTGAGATTTTCTCCAAGGGGTTGTTTTTGTTGAGATGCTACGAAGTTTTGATTAGGACCCAGTGGTTTTTTGCAAAGTTCTTCTTATCTCATAGTTCATCAAGCACTGGTCATTTTATTTTATTTTGTATTGCTATTTCATCGGCCGTTATACCCATGTCTGAAATTCCTTTCTCTATCCGGTAACTATTATGATTTGGTGGATACTAATGGTTCTGTTCAGCTCTGGTACGCTTTTTCCTGTCAGTTGTTGGTTAAATTTAAAGTCTCCGTTCAGCTTTGCTTTCTTTTTATTGTCCTGCATCCCTAGTTGAACTGGTTTAGGCTTTGCTTTGTAATCTCTTCTTTTTTATTGTCTTAATCTGGTTGGTTAGTAAAATTAACTTAACTTTAAGTTTCAGCATCATATTTAGTTATATCTCTGCTGTTTTTTCACCTGATCAGGTCATTTGCTTCCCTGTGAATTTAGCGTATATTGGCTAGTACTTGTGTTTTTTGTAATTCAAATTAATTTCTTTGAGCAGCCTATCGTTTGTTCTGTTGTTGCATTCTAGTCGTGAAGACTGGTTGCAATTCTTTTTTTCAAGTGCTTACTTTCCGTCCTTATAGTCACTTTGTTTTTTCCTCATACAAAGCTTAGATATCATCCTTTTTCTCTTAGCCGTTTTTTTTCCTCATACAAAGCTTTGATATCATCCATTTTCTCTTAGCCTGGCTTTTCTAGGATTTTAAATAGAGACATTTTTTTCTTAATTTTCTCTTCTCTAGTGCTAAAACTCTCTCTATTTTTAGTAGTGTAGCTTTGTCTAGCAAGATAAAGCTTTTGTCTTGGAACGTACATGGTATAGGTATTCCTCTCACTAAAATCATTTACAATATCTCTGCCAATTCTATAACCCTGATATAGTGTTTCTAGCCGAGACAAAAACTCCGCTGTCTCGGATGGATTTATTCTTTACAAAATCTAAGTTTCATGATTGGTTTATCATTCCGTCTGTGGGAATAGCAAAAGGGTTAGAAATCGCCTGGCATAATAATATCGATATGAAATTAGTATCAGCAAAATATAACGTGTGCCATTTTGAAGCAAGTCTAGGTGACGAGAAGATTTTCATCACTTGTGTTTATGGAGCTATTGATACTGATGAAAAAATCAGGCAATGGAATTATATTTCAGAAATGGCCCAGCAAGTGAATAAACCTTGGGCTCTAATTGGCGATTTAAACATCATTCTTGACCCAGATGAAAAGCAAGGGGGAAATAAGACTAGTTCTAGCAGTAAGACTGTCATCATCCAGACAATTGACTCCATAGGACTACAAGATGCGGGATATGAAGGCGCTCCATTCACATGGTCAAACAACAGAAAAGGAAAAACGAACATTTGGGAAAGAATTGACAGAGCATTGATCTCATTTATATGGTCTCAAAAATTCGCGGACACCAAGGTAACTCATCTACCTAGAGTTGGATCAGATCATACACCTATCTTATTAGATACAAACCTTATAAAATTGAAACTTCGGAAACCTTTTAGATGTATTAGATCTTGGCTATCACACTCCACTCTACACGAGGTAGTCAAAGCATCCTGGGAACTACACTCCAATAACACAATAAATGAAAACATCTCCTTGAAACTCCAACTCCTATCCTCGGATCTTTCCCAATGGAATTCAGACATCTTTGGAAATATTCATAAAAATATTAGGAACTTAAATAATAAAATCGAGAGCATCCACAAATCCGGAAATATCTCCAGAGACATAGACAAGTTAAAAAATCTCCAAGCAGAACTAGGAAAATGGTACCAAATTAAAAACGATTTCTACCATCAGCTGTCTAGAGATAAATTCTTCAAGGAATACGACCGAAATACAGAATATTTCCAGGCCACAGCCTCCAATAGGAAAAGAATAAATTCCATCAATACCCTTAGAGAACCTTCTGGCCTTTGGCTCTCGGTTAGATATCAAATTTATTCTCTCCTGGTAAACCACTTTACCCACGTTGGTACAACCCAAACAAACAATTGTAGATTTGACCTATCCAGCATCATAAAGCCTTGTATTTCTGATGAGGAAAATCTCTCTCTCCTAGAAATCCCAACCAAAAATGAAATCTGGCTCATTTTATCCAATATGAATCAGTGGGGAGCTCCAGGACCCGATGGATTTCAACCGGGTTTTTCAAGGCTAATTGGGAAATTTTCGGTCCGGATATTGTTAATACAGTACAAGAGTTCTTTAAAACTGGTATTCTTGATACTGATATAAACCACTCCTACATTAACCTTATCCCAAAGATTTCAACTCCTCAAACTCCGGGTGATTTTAGACCAATAAGTCTAAGTAACACCATCTACAAACTAATCTCGAAAATTCTCGCGAATAGATTAAAGCCTATTCTTAATAAAATTATTTCTCCCAATCAATATGCTTTCCTTCCGGGAAGACAAATCACCGATAATATTATAATCGCACATGAGATCATCCATTTTATGAAAACTTCGAAAGCAACAAAAGGGTATCTGGCCCTTAAATTAGATCTCTCTAAAGCTTTTGATAGAGTGGAGTGGAATTTTATCAAAAGGGCCCTTCTTAGCTTTGGATTTGATGAAAAGTGGATAGATCTATATTACAATGCATTTCCACTACTTCTTACTCAATCCTCCTCAACGGATCTCCCGGGTCAAAATTCAAAACCTCGAGAGGTTTAAGACAAGGGAACCCCCTTTCTCCATATCTTTTCTCTGATCTGCATGGAAATCCTATCTAAGCTTCTAAAAAATGCGACAATGGAGAAGAAAATTTCCGGGCTCCGAATCAATAAAAATGCTCCAAATATTTCCCATCTCTTCTTCGCAGACGACTGTTTCCTTTTCACAAAAGCTGATCTGGAGGAAGCAAAAAATATTCTAGACGTTCTATCGCTATTCGGGGATATAACGGGACAAATGGTAAACTTACAAAAATCCAGTGTCTACTTCAGCCCAAAAATTCATCCTAAACATGGAAAAATTATAGCAAGAATTCTTAAAGTTCCCCTGATGACCAAAAATGATAGATATCTCGGAACTCCTCTATTTTTTGATAAAAATAGGAAAGCGAACTTCGAGCCGCTTCTACAAAAATATTACTCCACTTTACAAGGCTAGAAATCCAAACTCCTATCTCAAGCGGGAAGGACGGTTCTGATAAAATCTATCCTTCAAGGTTTCCCAATGTACCAAATGCAGGTGCTTGCCTTACCGAAAGAAACCTTGAATCAATTAGATCGTATCCAAAGAAATTTCTGGTGGAATAAAGAAGGGTAGAAAAGACAAGGAGGGTTCATCACAGCTTGGAAGTACATATGCAAGCCTATTGCTCAAGGTGGTTTAGGTATTAAAAACCCTCATCAATTTAATATACCACTTCTCACTAAACTAGCCAGCAAATTAATTTTAGAAAAAGACCAACTATGGGCAAAAATTCTCAAAGCAAAATATTTCCCAAATTCTCATCCTCTGGAAGCTTCTAAAGTTTCTAAATTATCCTGGATTTGGACAAGCATCCGAAAAGGTCTAGATTTAATTAAAGGAAACTTCATCTGGCAAGTTAAAAATGGAAACTTGGTTAAAATATGGGAAGACAGATGGATTCCAAATTCGAAAATAATACCGTAACCACAAGACTCGCAGGACACAGCTCCAAAGAGAGTTCAAGAGCTCATAACTTTAGAGAATAAATGGGATCAAGGAAAACTAGACTGTTACTTTAGCTCGGAGGTTAGAAAGAAAATTCAAGCCATTACCCCGAGAAAAGAAGAAGAAGAAGAAGAAGAAGAAGAAGAAAAACAAGAAGAAGAAGAAGAAGAAGAAGAAAAAATCCAATGGTTACACCATCATTCAGGACTCTTCTCGGCAAAAAACATTTATAATTTCTTAGCAAATCAAGCTCAAGAAGATGATAATTCATTAATTGATTTCCGATGGAAAAGTATACGGAAAATTCAAGTAATTCCAAGAATTAAACTTTTTGTGTGGAAGCTAGCTGGAAAAGCTTTGCCTACATCTTCGAGGCTAGGGGCGCATAACCCGGAAATTGACCCAAACTGCCAACAATGCAATTCTCAAGTTCAGGAAACCAAGAATCACCTATTCGGATCTTGCCCTTTCGCCAGAGCTGTTTGGTTCATATTTTCGCTAGGAAATTTAACTTCTTCAGCTAATACGGATCTGATTACATCATGGGTTAAAGGGTGGATTTTAAACCCAGATTTGGATAATTTGGTAGGAAAAATCTCAACTATTTTATGGTTCATATGGAAATACAGATGCTCGGTGGTTTTTGAAAAGATAACCCCAAATCCAATGTAACTAATTGATCAGATCAACAGGTTTTTGCAATCCATCCCTCAAAAGAATAAAACAAAGGGACTGGATAACAATCAGTTAATGATGATCAATAGAAAATGGTCAGATATAAACACAGACTGGATAATATTTATTGATGCTTCTTTCAAGGAAGAATACCTTTCAATGGGATACGCTCACATCGTTTATTCAGTAGATCACCAGACATATATTTATGCACATTTCAGTAGGTTCAGAGACAGCTACTTCGGCTCTTCATGCGGAAGCAAAACCTTTACAAAAAGCGGTCATATGGCTAAGAGACAACGTCTTGTCTAGCATTTCAATAGTAACTGATTGTAAAGTCTTGACAGGCAGCATCAACACAAATCTATCGTGGACTGCGGAAAACACCGTTCAAAAAGCCAATAAAATCTTAAAAGATCTTCCTCAAGCTCAGGTAAAGTTTACAAATAGAAAATACAACTCAGCAGCGGATCAAATTGCCAAGGAAGCAAGAATAAAGAGCCTTCAACATATGTCTACGAAATTGCAACAAAAAATTAAGCATTCTAGCATTATCTCTAATGTATTTGATAAAAACGAAATTGTAAATATTATGTACTATATTTGCTAGTTAATTTATTCATTTTCCCATCAAAATAAAAAAAAAGTAGGACTTTGCTCGTGTGAACAACATTTTAAGAATATTAAATAACAGTATTTTAATATTTGCCATGAGAAGCCCAGACGGTCATGAGACCATTTGACTTTTTGGCCTTTTGGAGATTTGAGCAATATCCGAGAATTTGCACAAACGAAGGAGTTACATGATATGAGAGAAGAAATAATAATAAAATAAGGAATTGGGGAGGTGTGGGGCCGGCCGGCCGGTGGGCCCGGTCCCAAGACACTCTTCCTTATTTTAATTTATTATTTTTCTAGCTTGTGTGAAGAAATACGGGAAACT
This sequence comes from Papaver somniferum, assembly GCF_003573695.1. Classification (NCBI taxonomy): domain Eukaryota; kingdom Viridiplantae; phylum Streptophyta; class Magnoliopsida; order Ranunculales; family Papaveraceae; genus Papaver; species Papaver somniferum. Next base: position 57,160,854 of record NC_039364.1, on the reverse strand, counting down.
AGGAATTTTTCTCAAATGAGGGAATTTCAAGAGATGAGGGAAATAATAAAAACAAAATAAAAAGATGGGAGGCGTGGAATCGGCCACGACCGCAGCATGGCTATCCGGCCGGTGGGCCCAGGTCCCGTGCGCCTCCTTATTATTTTATTTTTTATTTTGCTTCCTTTTCCTATTTTGCATAGGTTTCCATACTTCCTCGTTCATCTATATTTTGAATGGTCGTTTATGCATTTGGGTGCTCGTTCGTGCATTATTGTTAAGTACACTGGCACTATTTTCTCGGGGCTTACTCGGTGGTGGCCCAAATGCCCGTACGTTGAATATTTATTATTAACCCATGGAATTCTGCTGGGAAAAGCCATGAATTGAAGTAATGAAATGTTACGATGAAAGTAGAATATTTTCTAGGAATTCAATTGATGAATTTCGCGACTAGAATTAATTAATTGATGGCTCTGTACTAGCAGGCAATCTGTCTAGAAGCATTATATTTATTCGAGAGTCGAGATATGAGCTAATGGAAGCGTCATACTCATTCTGAATATTTATTCTGTATGAACTTCACATACTCGTCTGATTGCTGGATCAGAAATATGCGAAATTATAATTTTACGATTTTATCATTCGTCAAAAATCCACCATCAACATATGTGTAGGTGAATCTTCCAAAAACAACAAGCAATCATCATCAAATAAGAGATAATTAATCTCTGGGCTAGTCTTAGAAACTTTAATACCTCTCAGTTTACCTTGTCGGGCATGAGCTTGAAGAAGTCTAAAAAAGGCTTCCATCACAAGAAGAAATAGATAAGGGGATTATTATCCCCTTGTCGAATTCCTCTTTAAGGAGTAAAGTTTGGTGAAGGACTTTCATTTATCAGGATAGAAATATTTGTAGTAGTGACACATTGTTGTACCTTCTAAATCCAATCTTTCATGAAACCCAAGCTGCTTGAGAATGTCAAAAATAAAATACCATTTGAAACTGTCGAATGCCTTAGACATATCTAATTTAAGACCAACATAAGGCATCTTGCCCTTTCGTTTTTGTTTCATAGAATGCATGATATTATTTTAAATATCTCGACCAGAAACATAAGCACATTGTGTTGAAGAAATAATATCAGGAAGCAAAGGCTTCAATCTGGTTACCAATAGTTTAACAATTATCTTATAACTCACATCGTATAAACTTATCAACATGTAATGACTTGGATTCTGAGGATATAAGGTTTTGAGATTAGTACCTGGTATATGTGATTCAGAGCTTTAAATAAAAACTTATGAATGAAAAAATGATGCAGCATAGTAATTACTTTTGATCCAACTAAAGACTAACATTGATGATAAAAAGCTGCTTGAAAACGATCATTAACTAGTGAAGACCATGGTCTAATATGGAACACACCGTCCTTCTTTTTTATGCAAAAGGCAGAACAAGTAATTTTTTATTATATGAATCAGTAATACAACTGTAAAAGTGGGATAAAAGTTCTGTAATAGAATGCGGCTTAGATGTAGTGGTGATGAAAGTAAAGTGTTGAAAAAATGTTACCTCAATTTATAATTTTAAGTCATGCCACAAATCAATTGAAATTTTTACTGCAGAAATTTGATTTTTTTTTTTTTAAATTTTTATTTCTATCTGCTTCATGAAAGAAGGAAGTATTTCTATCCGCTTCATGAAGATGAGATCCAGTTTTCTGCATGTAGTGATCTTTTTGAATGTGAAGCCAAGTTTGAAGATGTTGAGTTAGGTTCTATAAGGTGGGATGAGAATGAGGCAAATTAAGGTCATGAAAATATTGCAGTTGTTGATGAATAATATTGAAGTGAGTTTCTATTTGACCAAATGATACTCTCTTCCATTGTTGGAGTTGTTGTCTGGTGTTTTTGAGTTTTGAAAAAAATTGAAAAGAAGGGGAGCCAAAAATTTTTGAGACCAACTATTGTGAATAGTGTCCATACAAGAATCAACTGTAAATCGACACTTATATAACTTGAAAGGATAATGAGTAGAGCAAAAAACAGTTGCTTTGATAACTAAATAGGAGAATGATCCGAAGCAACTAGAGGTATTTGAAGAATACCTGAAGAAGTATAAGCATATAACCATAAAGTATTAACTAAAGCCCCTAGTTTGACTTGCGCATGAGCATATCCATTTCTGTGATTAGACTAAGTCATTGGATTTCCAGAGCAACCAATGACTAGAATACCTAATTGTTGAATAATTGATTTAATATGCCTAGAACATTGATGTGGATGTATATTATTACTTTGAGTCTCAGACTCATTCATAGTGAAATTCAAATCTCCAACCAGATGCCAAGGGAGATCTACTGCATTATGCATATCCAACAGATACTGTCATTATGTTTGAATTTCAGAAACATCATTAGAAACGTACATGCAAGTTATGATATCTGGATGATGGGTATGAGTATGAAAAATGGCATGAATAGTATGTATAGTAGTATGCATAATCTCTAAATCTATGCCTTGTTTCCGAGCAAGAGAAATACCACCAGACAAACCAATAGGAGGTGCATACCAAAAATGAGGATATTTAGCTGAAGAAAGAAATGCATTATGGAGTTAGTAGTTTTGGTTTCAGATAAAAAGAAAATATTAGGGCCATGTTTAGCAATGCAGAAATATAACTTGGTGTGAATTGTAAAGGCTTCAGGGATGTCTGTCAAAGTAGGGTTATTCTCTCTACATATATACATACATATATGGGTTATATACATGGTCATAAGGTCTTACAACATTCTTTTTTGTGCAGTTTAGTAATAGTGCTTCAACCGGAATTCTTTACAAGCAGTGTTTCACATGTTGTATTTCAAAATTGTTGTTTTATACGTCATTCATCACATGTATTTCTCTTCTCAATGACTGTTGTGTCTAAGTCAACTGCATTCTTATAACCTCGTCCATGCACCGTGAACAAGGAAAAATGGTAGAATATTAAAATAACTTAGAATGCGCTTGGACCCTCGCATGCAAACTTGTTAAAACATCAGCAAAAAAACACTAAGTGGGATAAAACCTTGGCGAAGGGAAAAGAATACAACTGAGAAAATCCAAAAGTAGGCCTTTGTTGAATTATCATACATAGTATCCTTTCTATGTTTTGGTGATTGTTATGTATTAGGAATCAGTTGTTGTATATTCCTTAAGATGTTGTAAGAAAACCGACTATCAATTTGACATTTAATAGGCATGAACATGATGCAGAAGCACGTCTATAAATTTGTCATGTAAATAGTAGTCTAAGATTATTTTATTTTTTAATAGGAAAGAAAAAATTGCATTAATTAATTTCTGAGATACACCTAATTTTTCTGATATGAGAGATGATAGACATAATGGTAGATCCTCATACCAAACAATAGAGTTTTGACTAGACTTTGCATCATGTGCCAAAAGATGCGGAACCTCATTGGTTTCTCTTGGGGCATAACAATATTCCCACTTATTAAAACATTTAAGCAAATCTAAACCATCATAAATAATATTATTAGTTGTCCATTTTATGGATCCAATCTTGTCTTTAATCGTATTCACCACGTTGAGAAAATCTCCTTCTAGCTGCAGATTCTGAACTTGATGCTCCATTGCCCACTTAATCCCTTCCAATGCAGCAAGCACTTCTGCCTTTTCAACATATTGATCTACTGCTGGTATACACCCCGCTGCTCTTCCTTTTCTTTCATCATCAACAACTATTAAACCGGTACCCATAATGTTAGAACCTTCTAAGAAAGCATTATCAAAATTGATTTTTATGAGTGATGTTTTTGGTTTCTTCCAAGCAATTTGAACTGTATGTCTTGGACCTGAACTGCCCAAGAACATGTTATTATTGGTTGTTGTCCACTCAACCCTGCTACAATTGATTTGACTCATTGTGTTAATAACATTTAGTTGTGCATTATCAAAATTTACAGCACATCTCAGTTTCTAGATGTTCCAAAGTGCGAAACCTGCAATTTCTATCATCTTATTGTGATTCACATCATTATAGACACCTGCAGAATACCAACTAGCTATCCAGTCATTAAGAGAAACATCATTGATCTTACCTGCAAGGTTAACATCAGCAACCAGCCAAATTTCCTTAGCAATATCACATTCTAAATATAGATGTTGTGTCGACTCAACTGCATTGTCACAGAGAGGACAATTAGAGCTAATTGTCGTTGCATGCCTCGCTATTCTATCCTTTACTGGTAAGCACCCTTGCACACACTTCCATAAGAAATGCAGGATCTTAGAATAAAGATTAGTTTTCCAAAACTTAATCCAAGAAAATTTTATATTAGATGTATTGTTATTAACCACATTCCAAGCTGTATCTACCACCCTAGATGTTCTATCAACAGAAAATAACACATCAGAAGCTGACACCCAACACAGATGGTCCTTACCATGAGATGGTATTCTAATACAAACAATATCCCTAACAGTTTTATTATCAAGTAGACTATGCAACACATCCAATTTCCAAGTTTTAGTATTATGATCAATCAACTGATCTACAGTTTTCATAGAAGCTAAAACATATTGCGAAGATGGTGGTTTCTTCCAAACTGGAATCCAAACATCTTTCCATATGGATATGCTCCTGCCATCTCCTATCTCCCAGCAGGAATTCTCCATAATAGTCTCCAATCCTCTACATACACCTTTCCAAATCCAAGAACCTTGTTGGTCATTTACATGATGAAGAGGATTATGAGTTGGAAAATACTTACATTTCATTATGGTAGAAAACATGGAATATTATTCAGTGATTAGTCTCCACACGAGCTTACTAAAAAGAGCAGTATTGATAACATTAGTTTTTCTAATGTTAAAACCACCTAAAAATTTAGGCTGAGCAACAGTGTCCCATCTAACTAATTGTATGATTTTATAATGTTTTTTGTTGAGCAAAAAGTTCCTTTAGATCCTATCAAACTTATTAGTTAGCACTTTATGCATAGGAAACACACTCGGATAATGTGAAGCTATTAAAACTTAATACTGTTTGAGTAAGAACAGTCTTTGCCGACTGATTAAGATATTTCCCTTGCCACATAACTAGCATATTACCAAAATTTTCCTTTAGATGAGCAAAAGTTTCTACCTTGTTTCTCTGAATCAAGAGCTGTACACCCAAGTACTTATCCTGTAAGGACAATCTTCTAACATTAAGGATACTAGCAATCTGAATCTTACTATTAGGATTAGTCTTAAGACTAAAGGCGAGACCTGACTTTTCAAAATCGAGTGACTGATTTGAAAACTTACTAAACTTATGGATTATCTCCTCTATATGTTTAGCTACAAAAACAATGGCCCTAGTAAATATTAGACAGCCGTCCGCGAAGAAAAAATGACTAATGGAAGGACAATTATTAGTAACCCATACCTTGAATACTACCATCATCCTCAGCTTTAATAAGAAGACGAGACAAAGATTCCATATACATTATAAAGAGATAGGGTGACAAGGGGTCTCCCTGTCTAAGACTCCTTGTGGGATAAAACACATCACCGGAACTACCATTAAGAAGAAATGAAGCTGAAACAGTTGAAACACACTCATAAATCATTTCACACCAATGTTCATGAAATCCTAGTCGCCTAAGCTTTGCAACCAAAAAACTCCACTCAATTCTATCAAACGGTCCACTCAATACCATTAACTACATATACTGTAGTTGCAGGAAATCCTACACTACACCCCTCATATGATTTCATTGTTGATCAACTCATTTTTAGGTTTACACTCTTAATTTTTGAATTTTCTTACAAGAAAGATAAATAAGTCAAGAATGATCTCTGCTTTGGACTTTCTCTCTCCTATTTACTTGATTCTTACTCAAAAAGATCTCTCTCATCTTTACAACTCGAATGACTATTTATAAGGAAATACATAGTGGATGACAGCTAATTTGTCCTTTATTTTCGGATGTGGTTTGCGACATTCTCGAAATCTTACAAATGTTAATTTCGCAAGCTCTCTAATCTTCGCAAGACTATCACATTTTTCTCATGATCCTTGCTGACGTCGTTTCTGAAATTGTTCTGCGACGCTATTGTGCAATACTATTGATAATTTCGCTGAGACATAATTGTTGCGAGATTCTGATCCTACATCTTGCCTCTTCTCATATCTTCTCTGCAAAGTAGAGAATGATGTGAGAAATGCCGCAACTGCTTATCTTTTCATATTCCACATTTATCACACGTACTCTCTCTTCCATTTATTTTTTGACACGTCTTCTGTAACCGCCACCTTTCAACCGCTCATGTCTCTTCGTCTTAATGGTGTTTATTTCTTCGAGAAGTAAATTTTCTTTATATACTCTTCTCCCTCCATCTTTCCACTTTTCTTTTTACTTTATCTTCTATTTTTATTCTCTCATCTCTGCAACTCTGTCATTCTTCTGCAAATTCTGCTGCTGTAATTTTTTCTTCCTTCAATTCTTTTACTTTCTATACATTCCCATACTCTATATTCAATCATGGATCCAAGTGGTAATAGATAGGAGAAGAATCTACAAGATGTCCAAAAAGATCTTGCTAATAAAGGTCTTACACTCTCCCCCATTCCTGGTGTGAATGCCAAATCAATCCTTTATGTCAAGATTTTCTCCAATTAAAATTGTGATGATCAATCAATCATAATTTCGCTAGGTCAAATTCTCGCAGGTCTCCCTATTCCTCTTTATAACCCAGACGTTCCTTTATTTTATGAAATTCTCGCTCATCTGGGATTTTCGCGAGCCATTTTCCAACTAAGTGGGGACTGCATCCGTCTGATGCTAGAGTTCGCTAATCGTGGTGCTGGTAGAGGATCTCTTTACTCCAAAGAACTTAGGGATCCAAAATTCGCAGACCTAGAGATAGTTGCTGAGAAATATACAGTGGCGAATTTCTTTGAAAACTACGAACTTATCTCCATGAAGAAAGAGAATACTCGCTGGGGTATTCGATTAAGAAGAAAAGATAACATTGATGAAGCCAAAATTCTTATGAAAGATATTGACTGGCATTCTGGTAAAAACACAACTCCTCGCCAATCCAAAGATGACAAATGGTGTGTGTTTCCTTTAATGCTAAAGGGTCCTTACATTGCTGGATCAAACGTTCTTCCTGCGAATCTCGCTGCATATCAACCTTGGGTTTTCTCTTGGATCGAGAAGGAGAAAGAGGTATACTTCTCCCCTTTAACTCATTTTATACTTCTTTATTGATTTTTACTATTCTGTTCGCTAACTCTTGCGATATTCCGCAGATCCAAAAACTAAAAGATAGTTATAACAGGACTGGGAAATCTAGTACTCTGTTAGCTCTTCGCTCATACACAGATGAGGTAAGAAATTTTCTTTTATGATTTTAAATAGTACTGTTACTTCTATGCTTCCATTTATTATTTCTATCTGTGTGTGAAGGTTATTGCTGAAGTAGAAGAATCTGTTGATGCTGCGAAGATTGGTGATAAAGGTAAAGGTACTCTTCGCAGGGAAAAATCAACTGGTCCTCCTCCAAAGAAAAGAAAAGTTCGTTCTCCTTCTCCTTCAAATGTTATTCCTAACGAAAGTTCTGAAGATGATAAGGGTGATGAAGATAACGATGATCTTGCTGCAACTGAAGATTCTCCACCTGAATCTTCTATGGCTAAGCTTTCTGGCCTATTTTCTGATTCTCTACAAGGGATGGGAGATAACCAATTCGCAAATACCTGCAAATCTCTCACTACCCTTTGTGATGTCCCTTTACTGGATGGTGATAACTCTCTTCGCGGAGTTTCTAGATCAGTGACTCCCGACTTCTTGCATTCTCTCAATAATCTGGTATACTTTTATCTTTTTACCTTTTCATTATTATGACTCAAAAGCTCTATCTATATTAATATTTATTTATTTATTTTCGCAGGCTGGAAAAGCTTCTTTTGTTGTTGCCTCAGATCTAGAGAGAAGACGCGAAAATCTTGAAAAGAAGAATCTTCAATTTCGCAGAAAGAATGAGGACTTGGAAGCTGAAGTTAAAAGTCTTCGCGAGAAAAATAGGCAATTAGAAATTGATTCTTCCTCATATAAGAATAAAATTTCTAGTCTTCAACAAGCCAATAATCAGCTTTACGGTATGTTGCTTTTCTCTTTATTCATTCATCCTGTTGTTTTATCTTATTTAAATGATCCTTTTTGCAGACATTTATGGTCTTTTTGATGAAGCTACCCTTCTTCGCTCATTTCCTAATGCCTTGGATAATGATACCCTTCTTGAACGCCTTAAAAATTCTTTAAATAACTTCTCAAATGATAGAATTTCATCCCTTTCTCTAAATGAACTTAGATCGAAATTTCTCCTCTTAGAGATTGATCATAGATCCAGTTTAGGCTTAGCCAACAGATTTAAGCGTCTCCTTATTCATTCCAAAGAGAAAACCAATGAATTAAGAATCAAAATTAGTGGTCTCATAGATGATAAGGATCGTATCTCTGATCAAGGTGCCAAGGCTTTAGCGAAATTCCAAGAGGCTCTCCTTAAAGTTCAACTTGAGCGAGATGAAGCTAACCGCAAGAATATTGAACTCTGCGAAAGGAAAAATCAAAGTCGTTCTCGTCTTCTCATAAGTAGTGAGGATGAATTTGTCTGGGCTGCGAAAATTTTAGATTATGCTAGAAAAGATTTAGGCGTAAATGTTAGTCTCCAAGTTGAACATACAGCCTTAATTAGAGACATGATTTCTGACAGAGAAGGTTGCTAATTGCTTTTCTTTACTAATATTTTGCTTCTTATGAATTTTCCTCAAATTAATAATTGGTTGCCTTTTGTTCGCAGATTCTGAAAATAAATATCGTGAAAAGATTGAAGAACTTAAAGCTGAAAAGAAGGAACTCGCAAAGAATCTTTCTTCTCGCAACGACAAGTATTATAGATTGAAGAATCAAATCATAATCACTATTGAGAATTTTAAGAATGACGCTATGCATTTTCGCAATCAAACCATCCAAATGGTTTGTGATGATCATAATATCTCTCATTCTGATTATCCTTGTCTTTTAGAAGAAATCCCACAAAATACTCCCAGTTTGATTATCTCTGATAGTGAAGCTGACAATGAAGAGTCTGATAGTGATGGAAGTTTTGATGGTGATAAAGATTCTGACGCAAATGAAAAAGGAAACAAGTCTGGTGAAGATAATGAGGATTAACCAAGAAATATTCTTTACTTCTTTCTTTGATTCTTTGTAATACTTGTACACTTATTTCTTCTTTCTGTATATTTGCGTTTCTTCCATTTTAACCTGCATGAATGAAAACAATTCTTCTTTGTAATACAATTAATCAATATAATTATTAATTCTTGAATTTTTGAGTAAATCTCTCATATGGAGATTAATAACATTTTCTAATTTCATGCATTCCCATACTTGCCTCTGTTATTTAAATCTAAATGAGAGATTTCATATAACTTTTCTTATTGTATAATTTCGCAGCCTTTTGCGAAGTGATTTTTGTTTCTTTTCAAAATCTCATTCCTGTGTGGTCTTATTTTTCCTTCATAATTAAAGGTCTTATTATGCCACCTCTTGTCATTACGACAAAATCGCAGGACGTCCTTGCATTTTCATGCAAAAACCCATTGATCTTGCCTTAACTTTTTCTTTTGTATTATGGCCTCTTCAGGAATGTTGCGACAATATGACAGGCCTAAATATTCTTGCGAAAATAAATCCCCATTACATTGTCGTCGTGCGACGAAATCGCAGGACGTCTTCGCATTTTCATGCGAAAACCCATTGATCTCGTCTTATCTTTTTCTTTTGTATTATTGCCTCTTCAGGATTGTTGCACAAATATGACAAGCCTTAATATCCTTGTGAATAAAAAGCCTCATGACATTTGCGTCTTAATACACTTATCAGCTCCCTAATGGAGGGTGCCGCCCTTATCTCCCCCCTGGTTTCCCCTTCAAGGAGGCGTACTTATACCATACAAGGTTAGCTCCTCACATCCAGTCTTAACAACAACCAGTTGTTTTCGCAGCCTCTTATCCCTTTTACCTATAGGGTTTACGTTTACGAGACTGCACCCTAAGTGGGGTTTTCTTCAAGCCGAGTGCAGTATAAGCCAAGACTTGTCAAGAATGGCAAGGACGCTTCAAACGCCTCCGGCACCCTTGACTCAACCGTGTACCTCGGCGCCTTGATCAGATTCTGCATTCCTTGAGAGAGTCCTTATTACCTTAGTCGCCCAACCTAAGTCATATGCTTAAGTTGAGAATCCAAGGTGCCTCTCCCGGATGGGCTTTATTGACCCCAAATCTCCATGACTCAGGTTCCGGTGGCGGTGTAGCCTTTCCCTGAGCCATGTAACAGGTACCCCCTAATATGACGTACTTTAGGTCTTACATTTTCCTCTTGCGAAATTTTATTCGCGAACTAGGGTGTACGCCATAAAGGTTCGCCTCTTTCTCTTTTTTTCATTATTTTCTGATTATTTTTGTAAAATTCATTATCTCTGCGAGAGTCTCGCAATTCATAATATTGTATCTGAATTTCGCAATCTCAATTTTGTTGTTCAATCAAATGTATTTTTGAGAATTTTACTTATTGCGAGATTATCGCAACAACTTAATCATTCATACATTTTTTTCTTTTATTACTTTTGCCCTCCTATGCTTCTTTATGATTTTTTGCTACTACTTCCTTGGTAATGGTATGTTCATCCTTTTTATCCTGAGCTAGCATTTATTTGGTAACATCTCTTCTCCTTTCTTTTCGATTGTATCCACCATCAACTTCTCACTTATTTGTACATCCTTGATTTTGTGTCGCCAGTTTTCCTTCTTGTTTGCTCTTCCTTCGCAAGATTCTATCTCAGTTTCGTAACATTTCTTTCCTTCAACCCAATCTCCCTTTATAATTCCTACACCATTGGGGTGAGGGAATCTGATGCATTGATGGAATGTTGAAGCTACACCTAGAATCCCATGTTGCCAAGGTCGACCAATTAATGATTTGTAGGGTGATTCTACATCAACGACACAGAATGAGATTTCAGAAGATATTCCCTTCAATGGAATTTGCATAGTATCCTCCCCTTTAGGCTTGTTAGCAGTACCGTTAAAAACATATATCTTATATGTTGATGGTATAAGATCATCATCTCTTCCACCCATGGTTTTATAAGTATGATAAAATAAGATGTTCACAGAGCTTCCAGTATCGACTAAGATTCTATTGATTGCCCATGAATCTTCAGCTTCATCATCCTCATCTTCTTTTGGTTTTGGATTAATTTCTAATTTTATATGGATTGTCATGCACCTCTTCTCCTTCGGGAACTTCTTCTGCGGTAAAAGAAATGATCTGTTTCTGCCATTCCTCTAGTTGCGAAATTTTCGCAATATTCATAATTTCTCTTCCATTATTATCTCTTGCGAACACTCTACTTAAAACATTATCATGAAAATCTTCAATTGTCTTATATGAATGTACGATAGAGTGACAGAATAGATTTTTTGCTTTTGCACCAATTTCTATGAAGAATGTTTCTTTCTTTTTCATCGTATTCACTTTGTGATTTCTGGCGGTGGTGGTAATGGTTGATATTGCGGATGCCCTACCAGAAAGTCATTTAATTTTACTTGATCTATCATTCTCAAAATAATTCTCTTTACATTTCTGCAATCGTTTGTGGTATGTCCATGAAAATGATGATAAGAACAAAATTCATGACTTCTGTGATTTGGAGGTGGTTCTGTTCCCATATTCCATGGTGTTGGTATATTCTCCATCAAGATTATAGCTTCCCATATCATCTCCACACTTTCATTTAGAGGTGGAATCTTGATTTCTTCCCATACTACCTTGTGACTTCCTTGTCCTCTATTAAAGTTTGGTCTTTGACCTCCATAAGTTTCTTGCGGTTGATCGAGTCTTTGAATCTTGTTATTTCCTCCACGACTATATAAATTTCTTTCTCTTTCATACTCTTCTTGATCTCGACTCCCCATAGCTACCAACTTCTGCTGATTTTTACCTGCCACCTTTTCTTGTTGTACTTGCGAAGTATTCGCCACTGTGTTTATCAGCTTGGGTAATAAGCTTGCATTCGCTGTTTGTGAGCTGGTGTTCGCAACTGGATATGATTCCATTTCATTTTGTCTTTCCTCTAAAGCAATGTATTCTTCTTGAAGTTCTCGCAATTCAGTCATTGTAATCGTATTCTTGACTCTGAAAATTTGGACATACAACAGGTTTGTTGCAAACATAGCATTGATAAATGATAATATGAGATATCTCTCATCTACGAGGCCAGCCATTTCGCTACACATAGTTCTCCATCTTTAAGTCAAATGTTTCAAACTTTCGCCAACCCTTTGCTTTAATCCAAACACATCTTCTATACCAGGTCGTGAGGAATTGTTACTTATATATACCCCCAAAAATGTAGTCTGCAAATGATTAAATGAAGTTATTGTATTCTTTGGCAAACCTTCAAACCATTTTAACGCTTCTCCTATTAAGCTGGATGCGAAATATTTGCAAAATACCGCATCATGATTTTCCCATTGTAACATGCACCTCACATAAGCTTTAATGTGTTGAATTGCACAAGTTGTTCCATCGAAAATGCTGGTTAATGAAGGAAAATTTCATTTCGGTGGTATTCCTCCTAATTGTACTTCCCTTGTAAATGGAGTTTTCGCATCTTCTTCTAGTGCTTCATCCAATTGGCTTCTACCTACTTCTCCTCTGTTATTTAGCATTCCCCTCATTTCTTCTAATTCTTTCAAGATTTGTTTATTTACACCTGAATCTTGGCCCATTGGTATCTTTAATTTTGCTTCTCTTCTTCTGCGTTCACGTCTATCTTCTCTTGCGAAATTTCGTATCTCTTCTTCATTATCCTCATCTCGTCTTCTTCTGCGATTCTCTTCCTCATCCCTATCTTGAATTCACAAATGATGATGTCGTTCATTTTCCCCTCCATAATTTTGTTCACTTCTTATCAACTCAATTCGCTGTCTTTCAGCCATTCTCTTCACTCTATCATACTCCTCATTGAGATTATCATTATTCCGGTTTTGTATACGCCTTCTTTCTCGATTGTCATGATTGTTCTGGCGAATTGTCTCCTGAAGCTCTTGCTCTTCCATTTCCGCTCTCAACCTTTCACGTTCGCAGATTAAACATGCTTGTTCAGCATTATGTCTTTCAATTTCTTCTTCAATTGTCTGTTGATTTCTATGATTTTCTCTCATATGTAAAATTCTTCTTCCTTCCTCTTGATTTCCTTCGCCATCTTGGTTATTTTGTCTCTGATTTTGCCCGTTCTCTTGATTTCCTCCAATTTGCCCATCATCAAAAGTTTCATTTTGTGGAATGTAACAATCATCAATTCTTTCTCTATTTTCGCGATATTCTTCATTAGGATTTGACATTTCTTTTGGAATATTGTTTCCAGCATTGATCGCGGGTGAATTTTGCCTTATTTCTATTCCAGTCGATCTGGAATATGATTTTGTAACACTTCTCGATCTTCTATTCTGCAATATGATATTCTCCATCCTTAATTCATGATTTTGTCTTGTTAAATTCGCACGTTCTTCTGCCTCATCTCTTCTTTCTTCATGTATTCTTCGTCTCAATGTTTCTAACGCTCCAATTTCCTCATCTCCATGAATTATTCCTTCATCTGTTTCTTGATTTCTCTCTTCCTGTCTGTAATTTCTATTTTGTTGCTCTTCTTCTATTTCTTATGCTGAATTTGATCGCCAAGTGTGTACGCTCACTCTGTCATAATCTATATTCCTCTCTTGAACTAGTGTTTGGCGATTTAATTATATTTTATCTATTATTTCTCATTCTAGTAGATTCTCCCATTTCACTTATTTCTCTTCCAGCAATTCTTTTGCTTCTTCTAATAGTAGTCGGTTGTTCGGATGTATTTCTTCTTCTAGCCATTTCTTCAATGCTAACAGTATTTCAAGAAATTATGAAAAATTCTTAATCAATTACTTTAAATTTTCACAAATCTCAATATCAATCTTTAGCTTTTTCTAGAATAATCTTCAACTCGTCCCTGTTTCTAGCGCCATTATGTAGATGCAGGAAATCCTACACTACACCCCTCATATGATTTCATTGTTGATCAAATCATTTTTAGGTTTACACTCTTAATTTTATTGATTAATTTTTGAATGTTCTTACAAGAAAGATAAAGAAGTCAAGAATGATCTCTGCTTTGGACTTTCTCTCTCTTATTTACTTGATTCTTACTCAAAAAGATCTCTCTCCTCTTTACAACTCGAATGACTATTTATAAGGAAATACATAGTGGATGACAGCTAATATGTCCTTTATTTTCGGATGTGGTTTGCGACATTCTCGCAACCTTACAAATGTTAATTTCGCAAGCTCTCTAATCTTCGCAAGACTATCACATTTTTCTCATGATCCTTGCTGACGTCGTTTCTGAAATTGTTCTGCGAAGCTATTGTGCAATACCATTGATAATTTCGCTGAGATATAATTGTTGCGAGATTCTGATCATACACATACAGTTAACCTTGATATGTAGTCTAAGATGAAAATATATATTTGGTTGGATAAATATAACAAAACAATCAAAATTGGTAAACTTATTCATTGCGCAAGTTGCCATAAAAAATTATTTTTTTGAAATTTGGAGATGTATTAAAAAGCCAACTTTGGGCATTAGAAGCCTCTAATACAAAATAAGTAAAGTCATCTAATATTAGATTGGAGTTCTAATATTTGATTTGTATACTAAAAGACTATCACTATGTTTGTTTACTCCAGACTCATCTGAGTCGTCTGGATCTGAGTCATCTGGATCTGAGTGAAATCACCTGACTCATATGGATCTGACTCGATATGTTTGTTTTGAGTCAGATCTGACTCATCTGACTCAAAAAATGTGAGTCAGTGGTATTTTGTTACCTGACTCAAATGGGTCCGAGTCAGGGGTTATGTCTGAGCCATAGGTCGAGTCAGATCTGACTCAAAATGCAAAACAAACGGTCTGACTGCTGACTCGGGCCGAGTCAGAAGTTGACTCAGATCCAGACACCGAGTCAGCTGCAAACAAACAAGATGTATGTCTAATACAAAAAGGGGGAATATGATTCATATAAGATGGGTTAGTGAATTGGGATTTCTAGAGATTCCTAAAGAGGTATAAAATCTCTTGTTAGTGGATGTTGACTGTTTTCAAGTTTATGAAAATCCTTATTATTAGATAGGCATTTTCAGAAAATTTTTAGTTACAGGAAATCCTACACTACACCCCTCATATGATTTCATTATTAATCAACTCATTTTTAGGTTTACACTCTTAATTTTATTGATCAACCTTTGAATATTCTTACAAGAAAAGATAAAGAAATCAAGAATGATCTCTGCTCTAGACTTTGTCTCTCCTATTTACTTGTTTCTTACTCAAAAAAGATCTCCCCCCTTTCTTTACAACTTGAACGACTATTTATAGGAAAATACATAGTGGATGACAGCTAATCTGTCCTTTATTTTCGGGTATGATCTGCGACATTCTCGCAACCTTACAAATATTAATTTCGCAAGTTCTCTAATTTTCGCAGGACTATCATCTTTCTCGTGATCTTAGATGACGTCATTTATTATATTCTTCCTGAAATTGTTCTGCGACGCTGTTGTATTGTGTTGTTGATAATTTCGCTGAAATATTGTCGTTGCGAGATTCTGATCCTACATCTTGCCTCTTCTCATATCTTTTCTGCGATGTAGAGAATGATGTGAGAAATGCCGCAGCTGTTCTCCTCTTCATATTCTGAATTTATCACACGTATTCTTTCTTCCATATATCTCTCGACACGTCTTTTGTAACCGTTGCTTTTAACCGCTTATATCTTTCCGTATTAATCGTGTTTATTTTCTCGAGGAGAAATTCCCTCTATATTTATTCCTTCTCACTCTCTTTTTCTTTGTTTTTATTTTCTCTGCAACTTCATTGTTATTCTGCGAATTCCATTGTTGCAACTTTTCTTCTTTCTTCTTCAATCTTTTTAAGTTCTTCTTCATCTTCATATTATTTCTTCTGCAGATCTTCATAGTTCGTAATTTTCTTCAAAACAATCTCCCTGCTATTGTTTTCCATGGATTCATCAAGGTTAGTTTTCTTTTTTCTTCTTTATGAGTTTTGCTGAAATTGATCTTGTTTATTGCCTTATTTGATGTTGTTTATGTGATTCCCATACTCTTGTTATTTCAGCAAAAGCGCCTCCAACACTAGATTTACAAATCAGAACCCTAACATTCCCAAATCGCAGCATAAGGTTGTTGCGCATAAAAGAAAGTCTGTGAATGAGAAGGTAGTAAGAAACACTATCATTTTCTAATAACAATATTGTTGCCTCTGTTTCTTATCTGGATTGTAATTCGCAGGGTGATAAAGATGTTAATAAACCTCTCAAGAAATTTCTCCACCTTAAAACTGTTCCAACTTATGTTCCCTTCCACTTACTCATCTCTTCTAAATCTCCTGCGACATCTTCGCAAGATAAACCTTTATCTCCAATTCGCGAAAAAGCTGCCTCAGACTTCATTTCTTCAGCTGACCTTTCAATAATTGAAACCCTCCTTGTTGATCCTTCTGTGAATGAAACCTCTTCTCTTCCCATTGAGAATGTTTATCAACCTTCTATCTCTACCAGTTCTCTACCTAAGTCTCTTCCTTTTTTGAAAGAAACTGTGGAAGGGATAGATATTTCCTTCAAAGTTTTATCTGAAGTTCTGGATGATGTCAAGAAGTCTTCTATTGATCCTATCAAGTCTAATGTTTGGGAAATTCTGAGCAAGCATTTGGGTTCTGACAGAGCTGCTTCGTAGACAGCTTTGGAAAAAGAATGTAATGCTCTTCGTCTCGAAAATCAGAAGCTTCAGAATGTTTTGCTGGATCGTGACAATCTTCGCAAGAAGAATGATGAATTGAGAGGTATGATTTTCTTATCTGTGTCTTTAATTTGCCTTTTTAATGGTTTTATCCTTCCCATATTTAATTATCCTTGAAATCCTTCTTTCGCATGTTAAGATTTAAACCAGAAACGAATAATGGAGAAATATCAATTTGAATCTGCTGTTGAAGAAGCCCGTGTTGATAAAGAAATCTTAATGGATCAATACAACCAATTAGATAACCTCTATTCATATTCTCTTGATCATATAAATAATCTTACCAATGAAAATACCCAATTAGTTCAAAGACAAGATTTATTAAGTAATGAAGTATCTCGTCTTTCTTATTCTTTAACTAAAGCTAATTTAGGGATGGAAACTTTATCAGATGATAATAAAACCTTATCTCAAGAGAAGCGAACTTATTTAAACAAGATGGCGATATCTTCGCAACAACTTAGTATTCTTCAAAAAGTATGTGATGACCAAGAGAAATCTCTTCGCTCTTTGAGAAATGAACTTAAAGAAGTAACAGAGTCATCTATCGCTGAAAGATATACACTCATTCAAGGTAGAATAGCTTTAAGTGTAAAGGCGAATCATCTTAAAGAACAATATTCTAAATTAGAAGAATCTTATTCTTCTCTTGCGAAGAAAAATGCCTTTCTTATTTCTAAAGAGAAAAATCTCCAGTCTCGACTTAAAGGTTTAGTTGGAGATAAATTTGATAACGCAATGGACCGTTGGGAGAATAGTTGTCTGTCCTTGATTCAACACCTTATTTCGCAAAAGGAAGGTAGTCATAATAGTTTGACTGCCTTAATTATCTTTTCATTGTCATATCTTTCTGAATTCTTCATTTTAATGAAATTTTGTATTATATCTTTCGCAGAGTCTGAGAAGAATCTTCACTCTTCCATTTCTGTTTTGGAGGCTAAATATGCCAAAATTCGCAAAGAAAATGCATTGCTCGTCTCTGCCCTTACTGGTTCTCGCGACCGAGCAGAAAGAAAACTTGATTATCTTGCTTATTTTAAGGATATTCAAGATATGAATCATCATAGAGCACTTCTTCGTCAAGTTCATCTCCGGGCTGAAGTCTTTGTAAATGACATTTTATTGTCCAAATCTCTTCCTCCTACATCAATTGATCCTTTAGAAGTAGATGATGATGCAGTTCCTCGTCCTGATGATAGTGATTATGATTACGAAAGCAGTGCAGAGGATAATTTCTTGGAAGATGAAGAAGAGATTCCTTCTAAAGAAGCATCTGCTGGTGTTAATCAAAATGAGAAAGAAATTTCTCCTGAAGAAGTAATTGCTGGCGATAATCAAGATGCTAGTCAAGGCGAAGATCAAAACCGAAATGAAGGAGAGGCTTGCGAGAATATTGGCGAAGAATTTATGTTATCTCCTGCTACTGAAATTAATATTGAAGCTTGAGCTTCTTATCTAGATTTGTCTTATTGAATTGTCTTATTTTTATCACTTTTGCGAGTTACATTTTTCAACCAACTTTGGAATCAACTTTTCCTTTTAATATTTTGTTGATGAGAAAGATAATGCTTCTTGTGTATTGATTCCCATACTTGCCTCTCATTATCTTTCTTGCAAAAAATAATCTGTTACGAATACTTATAAATATCTTGTTTTATCACGTGGTCTTATTTTTCCTTCCTAATTAAAGGTCTTATTATACCACCTCTTGTCATTGCGACAAAATCGCAGGACGTCCTTGCACTTTCATGCAAAAACCCATTGATCTTGCCTTAACTTTTTCTTTTGTATTATGGCCTCTTCAGGAATGTTGCGATAATATGACAGGCCTAAATATTCTTGCGAAAATAAATCCCCATGACATTGCCGTCTTGCGACGAAATCGCAGGACGTCTTCGCATTTTCATGCGAAAACCCATTGATCTCGTCTTATCCTTTTCTTTTGTATTGTTGCCTCTTCAGGATTGTTGCACAAATATGACAAGCCTTAATATCCTTGCGAATAAAAATCCTCATGACATTTGCGTCTTAAGACACTTATCATCTCCCTAATGGAGGGTTCCTCCCTTATCTCCCCCCTGGTTGCCCCTTCAAGGAGGCGTACTTCTACCATACAAGGTTAGCTCCTCCCATCCAGTCTTAAAAATAACCAGTTGTTTTCGCAGCCTCTTATCCCTTTTACCTATAGGGCTTATGGTTACGAGACTGCACCCTAAGTGGGGTTTTCTTCAAGCCGAGTGCAGTATAAGCCAAGACTTGTCAAGCATGGCAAGGTACGCTTCAAACGTCCCTGGAACTCTTGACTCAACCGTGTACCTCGGTGCCTTGATCATATCTGGACTCCTTGGGAGAGTCCTTATTACCTTAGTCGCCCAACCCAAGTCATATGCTTAAGCTGAGAATCCAAGGTGCCTCTCCCGGATGGGTTTTATTGACCCCAAATCTCCATGACTCAGGTTCCGGTGGCGGTGTAGCCTTTCCCTGAGCCATGCAACAGGTACCCCCTAATATGACGTACTTTAGGTCTTGCATTTGCCTCTTGCGAAATTTTATTCGCGAACTAGGGTGTACGCCATAAAGGTTCGCCCCTTTCTTTTATGTCATTGTTCTGTGATTAACTCTGCGAAAATTTCGCACATCATGATCTTGTTTTGGTATGAGTAATCTTGCAATTATTCTTTCAGAATCCATAACTTCTAAAATCTTCTTACAGATAATATCTTTTTAAGTACAACCTAATCCATGGTCTGTCTAATCTATGACCAACATCTCTTCCTTCTGGATCCATTAATCTATAAGCTCCTGTTCCAACTATATCCTTAATGATGTAAGATCCATCCCATTTTTTCGCTAATTTTCCACCATTTTCTCGCTGATATATTGGTGTTTCTCGCAGAACTAAATCTCCTGGTTGAAATTCGCATATTTTGACACGTTTATTATATTCTCGGGCTAATCTTCGTTGATAATTCTCCATATGTTGTAAAGCTTTTTCTCTTCTTTCTTCTAATTCATCAAATTTATTTAAAATCATGCCTGCACTAATATTTTTCTCCCAAGCTTCTCTTTTTGTTGTCGGAATAACAACTTCTGTTGGTAACACCGCTTCAACTCCGTATGTTAAACAAAAAGGTGACATTCCAGTAGCTTCTCTTCTAGTTGTATTATAAGTCCATACTGCATTATGTACTTGTTCGCACCATGCTCTGTGATGTCCTTCCAATTTCTTCTTTAATATATCTGCAATTGTTTTGTTTGTTGCTTCTACTTGCCCATTAGCTTGTGGATACAAAGAAGTAGACTTTCCACATTTTATCTTGAATGCATTAAGTAGCATTTCTATATTTTGTCCTTCAAATTGTTTCCCATTATCAGATACCAACTGTGCAGGAATTCTGAATCTGCAAATGATATTTTCGAATATGAATGTAAAGATATCTTTGTCGCGAATATGCTGTACTACCTTCACTTCAGTCCATTTTGTGAAATAATCTGTTGAGACTATTAAGTATCTTTTTTGTCCATATCCTGGTAAAAATGGCCCCACAATATCTAAGCCCCACTTTCCAAAAGGCCACACACTGGTTGAAGATGACAATGGTGCTCCAGGTGCATGTATTTTCTTTCCATGCCGCTGACAATCTTCGCAACGTCTTGATATTTGTTTTGCATCTTCATGCATGTATGGCCAGTAATAACCTTGCATTTTTGCTCTATGTGCCAAAGATCTTCCTCCACTATGATTGCCAGCATCCCCACTATGTAACATTTTTAGCACCTTTTCTCCTTCCTCTCGTGTCAAACATCTGAGTGATGGTCCATTAAAGGATTTTCGGTATAGCAACCCATCTCTTAATTTATAATTTGTTGCACGGCTTTTTAACTTGTGTGTTTCCAATCTATTTCTTGGTGTTTATTCTTTCGCCAAATATGCATGAAGTTCCATTCTCCAGTCTGCGATATTGTTTATTTGTTCTTCTCCTTCATTGTCTATTATCATCACATCCACGTCGCACCCTTCTTGAGTATATCGAAAAAATATTTGCATTTGTCTGATGATCGCGAAATGAATCTCCCCAGCGAAGCTAGAAGCCCATTCAACTTCTGTACATCTTTTATTGTTGCTGGTGTTGGCATGTCACGAACTGCTTGCACTTTTTCTGGATCAACCTGTATTCCTTCCTTTGATACAATGTAGCCTAAAAATTTTCCCGATGCAACTCCAATAGTACACTTCTCAGGATTTAATTTAATGTTATACTGCCGCATTTGTTCAAAAATCTCCCCCAGGTCTTGTACATGGGCTTTAGCTTCTTTACTCTTTACTAACATGTCATCCACGTATACTTCTAAAGTTTTGTGTATCCATTTTGCGAACACCTTCTCTACCATTCTTTGGTATGTCGCTCCCGCATTTCGAAAACCAAATGGCATTTTCGTGTAACAATATAAACCTCTAGGGGCAAATAAAGCAGTATGTTCTTGATCTTCTTCAGCGAGAGGGATTCGGTTATACCCTTTGTACCCATCTAAAGATGATACCCTATCGTTTCCCGCTGCGGATTCCACCATTTGAGGAATATCTGGTAACGGAAAACTATCTTTGGGGCAAGCTTTGTTTAAATCAGTGAAATCTATGCAAATCCTAATTCCTTTGTTTTTCTTTAGGACAATGACCAAATTCGCTATCCATTCTGGGTATTTAGCTTCTCTTATGATTCCCGCATCAAGCATTTTCTGCAGTTCTTCTTCTATTTGGGAATGGTAAGTTGTTGCAATTTTTCTTATTCTCTGTTTAAATGGTCTCACATTTTTGTTAATCTCCAACTTGTGGCATGCAACTGATGGATCTATTCCCGGTATCTCATCCATGCTTCCTGCGAAAACATCTTTATATTCTCGCAACAAGTTAACAGTTCTTTCTTCTTCTTCCATATCCATTTTGGTTCCAATTCTCAATATTAGAGGTTCCTCTATAGTCCCAACGTTTATTTCTTTTTTTGGTTCTGCGGCAGTGTAATTGGGTTTAGGTTCTCCCATTGGTGTTGGTTCTTTTATTGTTTTCATGGGTCCTTCTCCTTCTTTTGAAATTTCGCTGGGTATTCCTTTGCCTTCTTTTGCCCTTGTCATATATACTCTAAATTCTTCTTCTTTCTTTGCTTCTTTTGTCAACTTTCTGCGAAATTGTTTCTTTTTTGCTTGTCCTTCATAATGTTTTTCTTCAATTTGATGACATAATTTCGCATTGTCAATATCTCCTCTGATTTCACCTATTCCATTTGGTGTGGGGAATTTAATACATTGATGCAACGTTGATACCACAGCTTTTATCGTATGTATCCATGGTCTTCCTAATAACATATTATATGGAGATTCCATATCCACCATGCACAACGTTATATGTGTTTCGATTTCTCCAAGTGGAATTCGTACCACTATCTCTTCTTTAGGTTTTGTTGTGGATTTTCCAAAGCCGTGAACAAAATATGTTGAACTGGACATTTCTTCATCTTTAAATCCCATTCCCCGGAACGCGTGATAAAATATTATATCCACTGAACTTCCTGTATCGATTAAAGTTCTGTTCAATATCCATTCTCCTGTGGATTTTGTCGTTGTCTCCTTCTCTTTTCGCGTAATAGGCATTGTGATAACCAATGGAGATGTGTGGTTCAAATTTTCTTTTGGTATTTCTGCCGCCATGAATGTAATTTTTTGCTTTTCCCAATCTTTCAAGGGTGATGTCTTTTCTACCGCCATAACTTTCCTTCCTTCAAAATTTCGTTTATGTATTCTTCCTTTGATGTTTTCATGGAATTCATTAACCATCTTTTTTGTTATCATATTACATTCCAATCTTTTGTCATCTTCATTAATTCTATTCATCTTTCTTTTAACTGGTTCACTGATTTATTAAATCACTTTCTTGATTTGAATATTCTCAACAACAATTTTCAACTTTCGATTTTCAAGGTCCCTGTTTCTAGCGCCATTATGTAGTTGCAGGAAATCCTACACTACACCCCTCATATGATTTCATTATTAATCAACTCATTTTTAGGTTTACACTCTTAATTTTATTGATCAACCTTTGAATATTCTTACAAGAAAAGATAAAGAAATCAAGAATGATCTCTGCTCTAGACTTTCTCTCTCCTATTTACTTGTTTCTTACTCAAAAAAGATCTATCTCCTTTCTTTACAACTTGAACGACTATTTATAGGGAAATACATAGTGGATGACAGCTAATCTGTCCTTTATTTTCGGGTATGATCTCCGACATTCTTGCAACCTTACAAATATTAATTTCGCAAGTTCTCTAATTTTCGCAGGACTATCACATCTTTCTCGTGATCTTAGCTGACGTCATTTATTATATTCTTCCTGAAATTGTTCTGCGACGCTGTTGTATTGTGTTGTTGATAATTTCGCTGAAATATTGTCGTTGCGAGAGTCTGATCCTACAAAATCCTTAAAATTACATGTCTTTGGATGTAAACTTTGAAATTAAGGATTTGAGTTATATGATAGGCATTTTCAGAAAATCCGTAAAATTACCAGTTATTGGATGTAAACTTTGAAATCAAGGATTTGAGTTGTTGAGCTATCATTTAAAGTGACTTTTTTAGTTAAAACGGGCTTGAAAGAAGTCTCTTTAAGATAGATGATATTCTGAGACACTTTTATTTAGTTTTATTTTTATAGATATTATTTTAACGATGTGAAAAATTAAATATCTTTAAACTTATAATAAATTTGCCATCAAAAAATTGCCAACATATTGATAAAAAACTAAATGAATTTTAGTTGTTTATCTGGTAATCAAAAACTTTTTTATTCTTCGACCTTATTTTTGTCCCTCCAATATAAAAAAATTCTGTAAATTTTAATTAGATTTTTGTGATCAAAAGTGTTTTTTTTATGATTAATATTTTTATTTTTATATGATGTGAAACTCTTTGTAAATCAATGATATTTGTCTTTATAAATTTCTCAAATTCACCGAGAGTCTCTCAAAGTTAATAACCTTAAAAAAAAGACTTTCTCAAATCCTCTCAAACAAAAAACCTTTTGAACTCTTTACGAATCCTAATTGTCTAACTCCCCTTAAGTTATAATCATAATGTTTAGCTTGCTTAGCTAGAGTATCCACAACATTATTACCGGATTTAGGAATAAAGAAAAAATCCTGAAAATTAAGACAAGAAAGAGTTATTCTTTTCGGTGCCTCCAAAATAGATTTGCTCTGCCAAGATATTGATGAAATCCTTTCATTTAGATATTCCGTCAGGTTCCTGCAATCTCCATCCATATTAAAGTTACTAAACTTTAGTTCTTTCGTCCACATTGCATCTTGTAAGATATAGAAACCGCTTCTTCTGGTGTTGATGCGATTGTTCATACTGCTCTTGCGCTGTCCAATGTTCCTGATTCTCAAAAGCAAAGCAAGATGGGATATCTTTAGTAGTCCAAGTCGCATTTGTATTTGTATTATATGATGCTGAATCATTCAGGTCGTCTGAAGAGGAGAATTCTTCTTGTCCAGCAATACTCTAATACATCTCTCTTTTCATTAGAATGAACCACATATTTGTAGAAATTGTTTCAAGACTGATATAATCACGAGGTTTTTGAAGCCACTGTTTACAAATGTCTATAAAACTCACGTCAGAAATAATTTCAAACTGAAAAGGAGTAGGTGGTAGTAACCAGATTGCCTTATCATAGTGACAATGAAAAAATAAATGCTTTATTGCTTTTAAAGCATCACAACCGTAAAAGCTGTTAGAAGATATGGAGTATATTCGTTATTATCTTGTTTTTTTTTTGTGTATGTATTCTGTATTCATTAGATTGTATTTATAGTTATCTTCTTTCCGTTTATAGCTAGGGCTGCACATCGGTTGGTCGGTATGGTTTTCAGGTGAAACTGCTGACCAAACTGCAAATTGATTGGTTCCTGTTTTTCAAACCGTAACCGAATTGTGTTGACATCAGTTCGGTTTTTAACCGAGTGTTGATGGTGGTTTTTAGTTCAGGGCTAAAATTGTAAAACCATGTATTTAATGTGTTGTCGTCCTGTAAGGAGATAAAGCCATTTAAAAAGTGATGAGTGCAAAAAACCTCTTCTCTCATTGAGAAATTCAATATATATGAAATCCACCCAGAATGGTGTATGTAGTAGCAATCCCAAATATTCTGTGAATTCTATTTTCTACCAGCATTGTCCATCAATGCATGACTCTTCTAGTATTTTCCCGTGCTATGTTCCCAGCCGAAATCTCAATGTTGGCATGACATGACGATTTATGTTCACTCACAACAGAGTAGCATGAATCTCCCGAAGTGTCAGTATTGAGGTCTGCATGAAACTACTCACACAGGCTGCACCACTCTCTGATAAAGAGATCGACGTGTTTACACACTTTTTAATTAAAAGTTAGCACGATCGAGCGCGTTTAATTTCCTTAAGGAAAATCTAGATTTTCCATGTCAGTCTCAAGAAACGGTCACGGCCACACAATTTGGCCACGCAATTCAACAAGCCTAACCCACTCCAAGTGGAATTAAGCGACCATCATGAGGACCATCGGTGGGCATACTAGCATCCCGACTGGTCGGGACCCATTTATTCCACATGCACGGTCTTTGAACGCCAACCCCAACATGGGTGATCGCGTTGTTAAAAGGAGAGCTCAAACGAGCTAGACCGCCAAAAACGGTCTCAGAAACATTACGGCTGTCCAACTTCGCCAGCCTAATTGGACGGCCTGGATTTTCTTACAAACGATTAAGGAAGTGCCGGCATGTTCATTGGCCTCCCAACTTCCCCTTGGTCAATCGACCTGCCCGCGGCAAGCCTATAGGGCGCTCAATCGTTTCCCCAAACTCGAGCAAACACGTTATTTCGAAACCCTAAGTTTTGGGTTGCGGCGGTATATTAGTGTCGCAAAATAATCACATCCGTCCAACTTATCCAGCCTAGTTGGACGACTTAGATCGTGTTTCAGACGATCAAGAAGGTGGACACGAGTTCACCGCCGACCTAACTGTACTCCCACTCAATCGACTTGCCCAAGGGAAGTCAAACAGACGACAAACCGCTTGATCGAACTAAGGTGAATGCGGCCATCTTAAAACCCTAATTGGCATTTGCGTCAACACACTACTGTCGCAAATCAATCACAATTATCCATCTTCGCCGGCCTAATCGAGCGGTTTAGATCTAATTTTGGGCGGCCCCAAAGATGTCAATGTGATCATCGTCAACTCACCTTCACACGTGGCCGACCGTCCTGCTCAAACTAGGGCTTGATGCCTCGAATCGCTCGCCCAAAGAGGGGTTGGCCGCACGGCCCCTAAAACCCTAAATTACATCAACGGCAATATGTAACTGCCGAAAATCATCTCGTACATCCAACTTTGCTAGCCTAGTTGGATGATGTAGATTTATTTTCAGAAAACAACCAAAGTAGCATGGTGATCACCGGCAACCCCTCCTTCACAAGGAGCGATCGACCAAGCAATATATTGTCCTTAGGGCTACCAAACGATCACCCAAAGGTGGCCATCCATGCTACCTCTTTTAAGACGCCCAATCCGCGACTTATTCAATCGAGCTCTAAAACAACGACGCTTCATGCACATCGATTATTTTGAGATGCTTAAAGGCGATGCTTTACGTGCATCAAATACATACGATATTTTATATCGGCTTCATAAACAACTTAGTTGTTTAACCTAATAGCACCATATGTTATTCTTTGTGGCAAGTCCCATGACTTGACCCACTTACTCGCGACATCAAACATGTCACAAACTGGGGGATACTTACTGGGGTATTGGTATGGCGGTTTACAGCGTGCGGCGTGCAACACGCCCATTACAAGAACGTGTCAGGAAAGGACGAACGGTTAACAACGATGAGAGTAGTGGGTGAAGGTGTGACCACGTGATGATCACCACCTCTTACACAACCCCACTACTTAATCTTCTCCACTTCCTACGAGATCAGGGTTGCGCTCAAATGACTTGTATAAATAGGTTTTCAACCTATTTCAACAACAAGAACATAAGTGTTGTTAACATAGCATCCAGAAAACACCCAGAACTGATAGCTTGCATTACGCAAGATAGTTCCACATTTTGATACAAGTCATAAATAGCCAAACCTTCATAATTCAATATTTTGATCTCAAACACCTTTTTCGCTTCCCTTCCTAAGATCAACCCCTTTTCCTTCACTTTGTGACCGAATTGAATCTGGAACGGCCATTTCTTGGTTTAGGCCAGAGTCTTACAGATTGATCTCTCGAATCTGAAAGTACTCCCGTGCAGTGCATTGTTTAGGGTTTGAATTCGTTTCTCATCAACCCACCCAAATTTACCAAAAACCAGCAGAACCAGTTTTTACCCTCAAACAATTGGCGACCACGGTGGGAGATCGATCTCTCGGTTGCAAAAAATCATTTCCCCTATCCCGTTTTAAATTTCCTAAATTTCTCAATATGGTTGATCTTAGGAATGGTTCAGAAACCCTCAATCCCAATTTTACTTCTCCCAGCACTGACAATACTTCACGTGTTATTCCTGAATCTGTTCTTTCATTCAAAACCCTCGTCGAGGCTATGGAGTCTCAATATTTAACAACTATTCATGATTTGATGAAAATCCTGAATGATATGGTCAGGAATCAAGCTACTATTGTCAAGACGCAGGACGGAGTATTTGGGCTTTTGAAAGTCCTTACGGATCAACTATCAACGGAACCAACGCGCATTCATTCTGAAGGAAACGCCACCAACAATTCATTTTGGATCAATACTGATGGTGGTTGTCCTTTGTAGGATCAGAACCTCGCAGCAATAATGCCTCACCGAAATTATTAACAACGCAACAACAATGTCGCAAAGAAATTTCAGAAAAGACATAATAAACGACATCAGCTAAATCATGAGAAAAATATGATGGACTTGCGAAAATTAGGAAGTATGAGAGATTAATATTTGTAAGGTAGAAGTTGGTGCAAAAGCAAAGAATATATTCTGTCACTCTATCGTACATTCATACAAGACAATTGAAGATTTTCATGATAATGTTTTGAGTAGAGTGTTATTCCGAAAACCCTGAACTAATCTGTGAAAATCCTGAACTAATCTGTCCATATCGTACAGACAATTGAAGATTTTCATGATAATCTATCGTACATTCATACTCTATCGTACAGCTAATCTGTCCATATCCGAAAATAAAGGACAGATTAGCTGTCATCCACTATGTATTTCCCTATAAATAGTCATTCGGTTGTAAAGAAAAGGGAGAGAGATCTTTTCTGAGTGAGAATCAAGTAAATAGGAGAGAGAAAATATAGAGCAGTGGTTATTCTTGATTCCTTTATCTTTTCTTGTAAGGTTGTTCAAAGATTCATCAATAAAATTAAGATTGTTAATCCAAAAATGAGTTAAATGTTAAAGAAATCTTGTGAGGGGTGTAGTGTAGCATTTTCTGGAACTACATAATGGCACTAGAAACAGGGACGAAGATTGAAAATCACCCTAGAAAAGGTTGAAGATTAATATTCTGATTTGTGGGAAATTAGAATAACTGGTGAAGAATTTTACGGAATCTCTTACAGTTCATTAGTATTGAAGAAATGGCTAGAAGGAGGAATATATCCGAACAACCAACAACCGCTAGAAGAACAAGTAAAAGACTTGCTGGAAGGGAGAGAAGTGAAACAAGAGAATCTACTAGAATAAGAAATAATGGAGAAAATCAAATTCAAAAACCAGTTCAACAAACACCGGTACAAAATAGAACTATGGATTATGATAGAGTGAGCGTACATACTTGGCGATCAAATTCAGCAGATGAAGAAGAAGAACGATAAACGAGAAATAATAGACAAACAGAGGGAGGACAAGAAATAGTTGAAGGAATAATTCGTGAAGATGAGGAAATTGGAGCAGTAGAGATGTTGAGACGAAGAATGCATGAAGAAAGAAGAGCTGAGACAGAAGAGCGTGCAAATCTAACAAGGCAAAATCACGAATTGAGGATGGAAAATATGAGACTACAGAATAGAAGATCAAGAAGTACTACAAGATCGTATTCAAGATCGACTAGAAGAGAGATGAGGTGAAACTCATCCACAGTTAATGCTGGAAATAATATTCGAGAAGAAATACGAAATCCGAATGAAGAACATCGCGAAGGTAGAGAAAGGATTGATGATCGTTACGTTCCAAAAAATGAAACTTTTGATGATAGGCAAAATGATAGAAATCAGGAGAATGGAAAACTTCAGGGACGTAATAATCAAGACGGCGAAGGAAATCGAGAGGAAGGAAGGAGAATTTTACATGAGAGAGAAAATCAAAGAAATCAACAAACGATTGAAGAAGAAATTGAAAGACACTATGCTGAACAAACACGTTTAACTTGCGAACGTGAAAGATTGAGAGCAGAAATGGAAGAACAAGAGCTTTAGGAGGCAATTCGCCAGAACAATCATGACAATCGAGAAAGAAGGCGTACACAAAACCGGAATAACGGTAATCTCAATGAAGAGTATGATAGAGTACAGAGGAGGGCTGAAAGACAACGAATGGAATTGATAAGAAATGAAAAAAATCATGGAGGGGAAAATGAGAGACAACATCATATACGAATTCAAGATAGAGATGAGGAAGAGAACCGCAGAAGAAGACAAGATGAGGATGATGAAGAAGAAATGCAAAATTTCGCGAGAGAAGAAAGACATCAACGCAGAAGAAGGGAGGCGAAATTAAAATACCAATGGATCAAAATTCAGGCGTAAATGAACAAATCTTAAAAGAATTGGAAGAAATGAGAGGAATGCTAAATAATAGAGGAGAAGTAGGCAGAAGACAATTAGATGAAGCTATAGAAGAAGATGCGAAAACTCCATTTACAAGAGAAGTACAACTAGGAGGACTACCTCCGAAATGCAATTTGCCCGCATTAACCAACATTTTTGATGGAACAACTTGTGCAATTCAACACATTAAAGCCTACGTGAGGTGCATGTTGAAGTGGGAAAATCATGATGTCGTATTGTGCAAGTATTTTGCATCCATTCTAACAGGAGAGGCGTTATAATGGTTCGAAGGTCTACCAAAAAATACAATAACATCTTTCAATCACTTGCAGACCACATTCTTGGGGGCATATATAAGTAACAATTCTTTGCGACCTGGTATTGAAGATGTGTTTGGATTAAAACAAAGGATTGGAGAAAGTTCGAAGCACCTAACTAAAAGGTGGAGAACTATGTGTAGTGAAATGGCTGGCCGTGTGGATGAGAGATATCTTATGTTATCATTTATCAATGCTATGTTCCCAACCAATCTATTGTATATCCAAATTTTCAGAGTCAAGAATACAATCACAATGACTGAACTGCGAGAAATTCAGGAAGATTATATTGCTCTAGAGGAAAGGCAAAATGAAATGGAATCATACCCAGTTGCGAACACCAGTTCACAAGTAGCGATTGCAAGCTTATTACCTAAACTAATAAACACAGTGGCGAGCACTTCGCAAGTACAACAAGAAAAGGTTACGTGCAACAATCAACAGAAACTGTTGGCTATGGGAAGCCGAGATCAAGAGGAGTATGAAAGAGCAAGAAATTTCTACAATCGTGGTGGAAATAATAAGATTCAAAGACTTGATCAGCCGCAAGAAACTTATGGAGGTCAAAGACAAAATTATAATAGAGGACAAGGAGGTCACAAGGTAGTATGGGAAGAAATCAAGATGCCACCTCTGAATGCAAGTGTGGAGAAAATATGGGAAGCTATAATTTTGATGGAGAATATACCAACACCATGGAACATGGGAACGGAACCACCTCAAAGCCGCAGAAGTCATGAGTTCTGTTCTTATCATCATTTTCACGGACATACTACAAATGATTGCAGAAATATAAAGAGAATTATTCTGAGAATGATAGATCAAGGAAAACTAAACCACTTTCTGGTAGGACACCACAATCTCAACCATTACTACCACCACCACCAGAGCATCACAGAGTAAACACGGTGAAAGAGAAGGAAACGTTCTTCGTAGAAGTTGGTGCAAAAGCAAAGAATCTATTCTGTCACTCTATCGTACATTCATACAAGACAATTGAAGATTTTCATGACAATGTTTTGAGTAGAGTGTTCGCAAGAGACAATGATGGAAGAGAAATTATGAACATTGCGAAAATCTCGCCACTAGAGGAATGGCAGAAGCAGACTATTTCTTTTACCGCAGAAGAAGTCCCGAAGGTGGAGAGGTACATGACAATCCATTGGTGGTAAAATTAGAAATTAATCCAAAACCGAAAGAAGATGAAGATGATGAAGCTGAAGACTCATGGGCAATTAATAGGATTCTAATCGATACCGGAAGCTCTGTGAACATCTTATTATCATACTTATAAAACCATGGGAGGGAGAGATGATGATCTTATACCATCAACATATAAGATATATGGTTTTAATGGTACTGCCAACAAGCCTAAAGGGGAGGTTACTATGCGAATTCCATTGAAGGGAATATCTTCTGAAATCCTGTTCTGTGTTGTTGACGTAGAGTCACCCTACAATGCATTAATTGGTCGACCTTGGCTACATGGGATTCTAGGTGTAGCTTCAACTTTCCACCAGTGCATCAAATTCCCTCACCCCAGCGGTGTAGGAATCATAAAAGGAGATTGGGTTGAAGGAAAGAAATGTTACGAAACTGAGGTAGAATCCTGCGAAGGAAGAGCAAACAAGAAGGAAAGTTGGCGACGACACAAAATCAAGAACACAAAGAAGTGAGAGATTGATGGTGGATGCAATCGAACGAAAAGAAGAAGAAATGTTGCGAAACTAATGCTAGCTCAGAATAAGAAATGGTGAACATACCACTACCAAGGAAGCAGTAGAGAAAAAACAAAGAAGCAGAGAATGAAAGGTAATAAAAATAAGAAGTGTATGAATGATTGATTTGTTGCGACACTCTCGCAACAAATAAAATTCTCAAAAATACATTTTACTGAATGATAAAATGAGATTGAGAAGTGCAAATACGATATGATGATGTGCGAGAATCTCGCAGAGATAATGAATTCTACAAAAGACAATCAGAGAACAATGACAAAAGAGAAAGGGGCGAACCTTTATGGCGTACACCCTAGTTCGCGAATACAATTTCGCAAGAGGCAAATGTAAGACCTAAAGTACGTCATATAAGGGGGTACCTGTTGCATGGCTCAGGGAAAGGCTACACCGCCCCGGAACCTGAGTCATGGAGATTTGGGGTCAATAAAGCCCATCCGGGAGAGGCACCTTGGATTCTCAACTTAAGCATATGACTTAGGTTGGGCGACTAAGGTAATAAGGACTCTCCCAAGGAGTGCAGAATCTGACCAAGGCGCCGAGGTACACGGTTGAGTCAAGAGTGCCAGGGGCGTCTGGAGCGTACCTTGCCATTCTTGACAAGTCTTGGCTTATACTGCACTCGGCCCGAAGAAAACCCCACTTAGGGTGCAGTCTCGTAACCATAAACCCTATAGGTAAAAGGGATAAGAGGCTGCGAAAACAACTGGTTGTTGTTAAGACCGGATGGGAGGAGCCAACCTTGTATGGTAGAGGTACGCCTCCTTGAAGGGGCAACCAGGGGGAGATAAGGGCGGCACCCTCCATTAGGGAGCTGATAAGTGTCTTAAGACGCAAATGTCATGAGGCTTTTTACTCGCAAGGGTATTAAGGCTTGTCATATTTGTGCGACAATCCTGAAGAGGCAATAATACTAAAGAAAAGATAAGACGAGATCAATGGGTTTTCGCATGAAAGTGCGAAGACGTCCTGCGATTTCGTCGCAAGACGGCAATGTCATGGGGCTTTATTTTCGCAAGAATATTTAGGCCTGTCATATTGTCGCAACATCCTGAAGAGGCAATAATACAAAAGAAAAAGTTAAGGCAAGATCAATGGGTTTTTGCATGAAAGTGCAAGGACGTCCTGCGATTTTGTCGCAATGACAAGAGGTGGCATAATAAGACCTTTAACTAGGAAGGCAAAATAAGACCACACAGAATGAGATTTTGAAAAGAATCAAAATTCACTTCGCATATGATTGCGAAATTATACATAAACAACTGCGAAGTTGAGGCACAAAATAAGAAAATCTGCAAAATCTCTCATTTGGATACAAATAACAGAGGCAAGTATGGGAATGAATGAAATTAGAAAATGTTATTTGTCTCCACATGATAGATTTACGCAAAAATTCAAAAATTAATGATTATGTTGATTAACCGTATTGCAAGGAAGAATTGTTTTAATGAATGCAGGTCGAAATGAAAGAAACTCATATAAGGAATATGGGGAACCAAAAGAATTCGCAAATATACAAAAAGAAGGAATAAATGTACAAGTATTACAGAAGATCAAAGAAGAAAAAAGACTACTTCTTAGTTGATCCTTCATCATCTTCATCAGACTTGTTCTCTTCTTCGTCTGCATCAGAACCTTTATCTCCATCAGAACCTTCATCACCATCAGATTCTTCATCATCAGCTTCGCTATCAGAGATGGTCAGACTAGGAATGTTCTTTGGGATCTCCTCCAAGAGACAAGGATAATCAGAGTGAGGAATACTATGGTCATCACAAACCATTTGAATAGTTTGATTGCGAAAATGCAGAGCGTCGTTCTTAAAGTTCGCAACAGTGATCTTGGTTTGATTCTTTAATCTAGAATATTTGTCGTTGCGAGAAGAAAGATTCTTTGCGAGTTCCTCTTTTTCAGCTTCAAGTTCCTCAACTCTTTGGCGATATCTACTTTCAGATCCTGCGAAGCATATAACAATTAATCAGTAACTTGATAAAAACTCGTGAAAAAAAGATTAATAAAGGAAAACAGTTAATGACCTTCTCTCAGAAATCATATCTCTAATCAAGGCTTATGCGCAACTTGGAGCTACATTTACACCTAAATCTTTTCTGGCGTTATCCAAGATTGTCGCGGCCCAAGCGAACTCATCATCACTATTTATAAGAAGACGAGAACGAACTTGGTTTTCTCTCTCACTAAGCACAGCATTTTCACGATTGGCTTCATCTCGTTCAAGTTGAACCTCAAGAAGAGTCTCTTGGAATTTTTCCAAAGCCTTAACACCTTGATCAGAGATACGATCTTTATCATCTATAAGTTTGCTAATCTTGGTTCTTAATTCATTGATCTTCTCTTTAGAATTGAGATAAAAACGTTTAAATTGGTTGGCTAAACCTAAACTAGATCTATGATCAATCTCTAAGAGGCGAAATTTGGATTTAAGTTCATTCAAAGGCATAAATGAAATTTTATCATTAGAGAAACTATTCAAAGATTTATTAAGATGTTTAAGAAGAGTGTCATTATCTAGGGCATCGGGAAATGAACGAAGAAGAATGGCTTCATCAGAAAGACCATAAATGTCTGCAAAAAGGATTAATCAAATAATATAAGACAATATGATGAATGAATGAAAGGAAAGGAGAAAAATTGCATACCATAGAGCTGATCATTAGCTTTTTGAAGAGTAGAAATTTTGTTCCTTTGCGAAGAAGTGTCGGTTTCCAGTTGTTTGTTCTTCTCGCGAAGACCTTTAACTTCATCTTCTAATTGTTCGTTCTTCTCACGAAGACCTCTAGCTTCAGTTTCCAGTTCTTCATTCTTTATACGAAATTGAAGATTCTTCTTTTCAAGAATTTTGCGTCTCCTCTCCAAATCTGAACCAACAGCGAAAGAAGCTTTTCCAGCCTGCGAAGAAAATACAAAAAATAATTAAAATAAAAATAAATTTTGAGTACAATAATGAAGAAGTAAAAAGACGAAGGCATACTAAACTATTGAAGGAATTTAGGAAGATAGGAGTCACTGATCTGGAGACTCCACGAAGAGAACTATCACCATCCAACAAAGGAGTATAGCAAATAGTTGCGAGAGCTTTGCATATACTTGCGAGGTAATTATCTCCCATCCCTTTCCAAGAATCAGAGAAGATACCAGATAACTGTGCCATAGAGGATTCAGGTGGAGAATCTTTATTCGCAGCAGAGTCGTCATCATCATCTTTGTTGTCTTCATCATCTTCAAAACCATCAGGGAAATGAACATTTGAAGTAGGAGGAGAATTCCCTCTCTTTCTTTTCTTTGAAGAGGATGCAGATGATTTTCCTTTGCGAAGAACATTTTTACCCTTATCACCAACCATCGCAGCTTTGGTGGGTTCTTCTACTTCAGCAATAACCTTCACACACAAATGAAGATAAGAAACAGAGGCAACAATATATTGTTTAAAATCATAAAAGAATATTTCTTACCTCATATGTGTATGAGCGAAGAGCTAGCAAGGTATTGGCTTTACCAGTCCTACGGTAGCTATCTTTCAGTTTATGGATCTGTAGAATGTCGCAAGAATCAGAGAACACAAGAGTAAAGATAAATAGAGAAATATAAAATGGGCGAAATTGGAAGAAATATACCTCTTTCACTTTATCAGGCCAAGAGAATACCCAGGGTCGATAAGCGGTGAGATTCGCATGAATGACATTAGAACCAGCAATATAGGGTCCTTTCAGCATCAAGGGGAAGGCACACCATTTATCATCTTTGGATTGGCGAGGGGTTATTTATTCCAGAGTTCCAATCAATGTCATGCATGAGCATTTTATCTTCAGCAATAACATCCTTCCTTTGTAGCTTTTGTTCTTTCCAGTAAAGCGGGCACAGTAGTTGCCGATCTCTTCGCCGCTTCATGAAGCTCTGAGAAGGTCTGGAAACGAATATTTTCCAATAAATCTCTGTAGACCGGGATCATTCCGTTGATACACAAGTCTACCAGTTGCTGCTCCGTGACGTTTGGACAATGACAGTCCAAGGCTTGAACTCTGAACCCTTTCACATAATCATCGGGATGTTCTGGGAATTCAATAGTGAATGTAACGGCATAATTAATCTTAATTAGGAATAATTAACTTTGTGGCTCTATAATAGCAGAACAAGCTGTCTAGGAGCATTAATTATCCCGATATGAGCTTGTCGGTAAGTCATATCCTTTATATAGTCAGGGTAAACTCTTTGTTTGTTCTGAAGACATTATCGTTCTATACTAGCAGAGCAAGCTGTCTAGGATCCGTCCATCTCGTGATACTATATATAAATAATCATTGAAAGTGTTCAGTATTCATGAGATATGCCGTTGTCCAGTCGTGAGACTACATATCTACATGTACTCTGAGAGAAAGTACTCTCCGTTGAGAATTCGATGAGAGACCCGTGTCT
The DNA here is from genome assembly GCF_003573695.1 of Papaver somniferum. NCBI lineage: Eukaryota > Viridiplantae > Streptophyta > Magnoliopsida > Ranunculales > Papaveraceae > Papaver > Papaver somniferum. The sequence goes on along the minus strand of NC_039364.1, from coordinate 57,124,567 downwards.
CAATACTCACGTCTGATTGCTGGATCAGAGCTTCGTATAATTATGAGTTTACGATTTTAGCCCTTGTCGAAAATCCACCATCTACATTAAGTCCCCTGCTTACTGAGGAAATCTGTGTTCCTCAGTCAGCAATAAATGGTGATTTTCCGGCCATAAATAATAATACCAGTAATTGAACTTAGTCGTAAGTTGAGACGTTACCAGATTTAGAGAGCATGAGCAAACCACGACTTGATGAAGGCTTCAATGTCATGATTGGAGCGTCGTTTGATGAGCATAAATTGGTGTTGAACCGCTGATTCGATGATGGAATCTTGGTTGGTTCAGGATTCACGGGCCCGACCCAAAAAATAAATCCTTGTTTTAGGAATAGACGCTTGTTCGTTCGTTAGTTTAAGGAAGAAACAAAATAGACCCGAGTCTAATGATATAAAATTCTGTCTATGAGCTTTCACGAAAACCAAAATTTTATTTTATATGTGAGATTTCACAAAGTGGAATAAACTCTCGTTTCAAAGGTGGATGCTCGTACGAGAGAAAAGTTTTTTTTTTGGATAGACGTGTGTCTGTTAGTAATAAAAAATTTTTTATGAGATTTCATGAAAATTTTATCTTCGAGTTTTCGGAAATCTTTGAAAATATACTCTCGCTTAAAAGAAAGATGCTCGTGCGAGGGAGCAAAAATATATAGATATATTTTTCAAATTTACGTGAGTTTCACGTTAAATATATATATTTTGTAAAATCAATGTTTTGATTTTGAACAACAGTTGAAAGTACACAATTATAAATGGTGAAATAATGCCTGTATGTGAGTTTTTAAAATTGTAGAATGGACGTCTGTCCAATTTTTGAAAAAGCAGTGGATGTTAAATTCACGTGAGTTGTTCACGGTTCTATGAACATCAAGTCATGATTTTGAATAATGAATTTTTTCGTCTTTGCAGGTTTGACGGAACGAGCAAGTTTTCGAAATTCTGACTTTATAATCACTACAGCTAGTGAAATTTGTAAATAGGTAAGAGTTGGATTGTTACCATTTTTGCAGACGTTGATGTGAGCACTTTTGTTATGCTTTAATTTCACTGCTTTGATGAAATTTGCAGCTTTGAATGATATTCTGAAGTAAAAATATCACATAGATGTCGCACCTACTTTGGAGAGTTGTCAAACGGCGGTTATGAGACTCCTTCAGTTGATGAAGAGGAAGAAGCGGTGACTAAGAGTTCTCCAAATGCGAATGACGAATTCTTCTTGGTCAAATATAAACCCGAAAAACGGCATCCAGGTTCGAGCACTGTAAAGTCCCATGTCTCTTTGGTGAGTTGTTAGCGCTCCTCACATCATGACTTTTTCTTGTCCGTGCAATTAGGATCACGAGACCAAGGTTTGTTATTCCTTTGCAGAACTTTGCTCCGTCAAGTATTGACGGTCTTCAATTCTGTGTTGTTGGGCAGACGGTTTCAGACTCGAGTGTTGAAGAAGATGCCGAAGTAAGTATTTCTTCATATAACTTCGTAGATAAGATGCTCATTGTTGAGAATATTTCCAGGAGGATGTCTCCATGGAAGTAGAGAGTACTGGTGATGCTCGTTCGGAGAATGATGATAAAGAAAACTCCTAAAGCTCAAAATCGAATGAAAGTAATGTTGTTGTTGCTGTTGAGACAAGCAATTCTGGTTCTTTGAATGCTTCAGAGCCCACCCAAGTAAATATTTCTCTTGAATTTTATCCATAGAAGCATAAACTTGTTGATTCATGAATGCATGAATGAGAATTCATGTGAATATATGAAAAGCTTTGCCGAAATACGTCACCAGAAAATTCAGAACTTAGCTGTTTAGAAAAAATGCTGTAGAATCTTCGTCCGATGTCAGATTTTCGCGATCCACCCATGTATCCTTATGCCCAGAAAATTTCCAAGCTTTTGAAAAGAAGCTTTTTAAGTTTTGAGCACGTCCAGGGCCTAAAAAAGGCAAAACAGGAAACTTCCAGGAGACTTTCAGAATTTTTTCAGACTGTACGTTGTCTAATGTTTTGACCGCATATCCTTGCTCGTTCATCGGATTGTTATGAAATTTTGACATGTGGTAGAGGACATCCATGCGAAGATAATGGTATATAACGCATCCTCAGATTCGTTGTATATTGCTCCCAGTTAGTCATCTTGCACAGGGAAGAGTAAAGTCTCTTCAGACGAGCTTGCCGCAAAACGTATTTTCATGACTTTCATGCTATTTGCTTGTGCCTCGAGTGTATAATGATGAATCCTGATGATGTTGGACTGCTTGTATAATGTATTTTTATGATCTCATTTGGTCCCATGTTTAGATTGCTCTAACCTCATGTAATCTTCGTATTAGGTGCCAAATACCGAAGTTGAGGATATTGAAACCAATAAGGATAACTCGAGCTGTTCTGGAGTTGTTGATGAAGAGACAACCATCCCTGCACTTCAAGGCCATGAGAAGGTTGTCACTGAAGTTATGGAAACTTCGATTGTTGCTGCTTCAGTGATAGAAGAAACCGAGCCACCAGCAGAGAATACTGAAGAAACTGTTGCCCTGATTGTAGAGGCTGCCCCAGTAGCTGAGAATCGTGTAGTGGTGTATTAACACCCAAATGCAGGGGTTGTTTTGGTCCTCCATTCGATGCATCACTCCCATACCACGAACTGGTTGGTGGAGGATTTCAATTCTATTGATTCATTTGAGATCAGGACCCTTTGATTGGTACATGAGCATGGTGCTTGCAGCCATCTTGTCTTTCTCAACCGTAAAACATCACGTCTGAAACCCTGGTCACGGGACCATAGCTGAGGTTTCTTTCGAGAGGGGATGATGTAATGACCATGGTTTCATGTCCCGGAGGTAGCATCACTTTTATGATGAATGATTAGCACAAAAGAGTCTGGCGCCACGAGTTTTGGACTGTGAAACTGATCGTCATGATCAGCGCACCGTCAGTCCCCAGTATTTTGTAAAATCTCTCCTTTTCGTTTTCTCTTCTTCTAGCAAGACTTGGATAGAGGACCCAGATAGAAAAATTGATGTGAAGACCTAGGTGGTCGAAGTTGGAGGTACCGTGATGAAGTACTTAGTGGAAAGACCTGGTGGACACCTCTCGACTGTGGAAGTCATGAATCCCGTCTAAGAATTGCTGCTTGTATGTTGTATGCTCTGGAAGCTGTAGGGACCTCATACAAGGTCAGAATTCGATATTTGACCCCAACTTTTGAAGCTAAGAGACTGAGTTATCTCATGAGAAAAGAATAACTCAATTTGGAGTTGTAGAGATCAGCCAATGGAGCGTGCACATTTTTAATTTGTAATCCCGTACAGATTTTTCAGATTCCGTAGACCTGACGGTAAAGGCCATATCTTTCAGCTCGTATGTCCGATTGATGCGCCCTTTTGGTATATTTTAGAAGAAAAATAGACGAACATCTTTTGTTGAAGAAGTATTGTCCCATTCTTCACCCATTGGTACGTTTTTTTAAACCCATGGCCCGAAGTATGTTGTATCTCATTTGTAGAGGTGATGAGAACATCTTGTAGAAGACTTTGGATTGTGCCCACCAGTCGTGCAAGCTTTGAGAATACTTTCATAAGAGCATGTTATAAGGTCTACGCATCTTGATATGAATTATTAGTGCTTGGAGAAGTCAGCTTCGTCAAGTAATACTTCAGAGAACGGTTAGTTGATGAAGCCTTGTCATGAGGATGTTTCTCCTGAGACCGTTGTTGATGCTGAGATCACGAATGAATTTTCTACAGAAATTATTGTTGATGCTGAGACCATGGATAAAGTTCCTACAGATATCCTTGTTGATGCAGATACTATGGTCGGAGTTGCTCCCGAGACCAAAAAGGCTAGAACCATGATCATCGACATAATATTTGCTCCTCCATCCAGTGAGCCTCGTGAAGTGGCTTTGTCAGAGAATTGATGTTGTTGTGGTAGATAGCATCAACATTTTTCATACTAGATGTGATTGGTGAAGAGAGAAAGTTCATCAATCATGCAGAGGCTTGTGATGTAGAGAATTCCCGTTGATGAAGTTTCGCGGAATCACCTCAGGTTGCCCAGTGTATATTGAAGGAGTTAGTGCCCTTCATGTATGAATGATGTTGCAAGACTTATCGATTGTAGTTTAGTTACACTTTGGTCGTGCTGGTGTTGAATCAATATGTCATCGTCGAGATATTTTTGCTGAAGCCAGACACGCCACTATCGAAGGTGTACTCTTTGATTGGGAGTACAATTTGAAGGCTTCTTAGATGCTTGAGCGTTGAAGCGTATATTCCTTAAGCGTCGAACGTCTTAGAGGTTTGATCATCTCGGACCTGGAGTATCTTCTGTTGATTCAGCATCCCTTTTGTTGCAGTAGTGGGATTCGACACTTGTGCAGACATCAGAGCTTTCTGATTTTGTGGAACACATGGACTTGCAGGAGAAACGCCCAAAGTATTTTTTGTCGTGTTTGGTCATCATCTCATAAATGAATCTTTCAGTGGTTGATTCGGAGAAACATCAGATTCAACCACTCGGTAATATACTAATGTGGTGAAGCTACCATTCATAACGTCTTGTAGAGTTGCTAGCATAATTAAGTCCCCATGCTAGGATAGCATGTGAGGAAATAAAAGACATAGACATGGAATGTGACTTACCTGAGTGCGGAACCTCTTGATGAATGTCTATGCATCTTTTGCAGGTTCTTGCTTCAACCTCGTCAAAGTTTGAAATTCCTCAAAGTACTCTGATGATGGAATGTCCGTCAAATCTTCTGGATCAGAACTTTATTCGTTGGAGAGATGTGTAACCAAAGGCGCTTTGTAAGTACCCATATTTTTAGCATGGATCCACGCTCGTCTGAAGGATATGTCATATCCTGGATCTTCTTGATTATGTGAAACTTGGTTTCTGTCCAGGATGAACTTATGTTCACTTTGAGAGTGATGCATCCATAAGTATTTCCGAGCGCTCCTTAAAGGCCTCTGATTGAGATGGGAGCATGAGTAGCTTCTTTTCGAGTGATGCCCTTGGATCCAATGGTTTTCAGTGGAATTTTGTTGACGGCGGTGCCAGCATCGATCAACGTTCTTCCAAATTCGTTTCTTCTGAGATTGACTGTGGTAAGCAGTCCCCAGTCGTACATCTCTTGATCTGCAGCTGGAGGCTCAAGAAGTATTTCCGGAATAGACTTCTTGACACGATGTGGTTCTGTGAACATGTCTCTCCTTTGTGCCTTCGACAGATAAAGCAATTCACATTCGACGGATTGAACTGCCACTTTGATAGGTTGTTCAAAGAGTGTAAAGGTTCTGACTGGGATAGGATTCTTGTGTACTCCTTCAGTCCCCAGTTGAAGCTATTGTGGATCAACCTTCTATTTGAAAATGTGCTTCGAAACTCCGCAGTCGCTTGTGGGACGATTGACGAACCTGTGGAAGCGGCAGTAACGAGGGCATTCCATGTATTCTTCAGTTGGTTATTTCTTGACATATGGCAACTTGACTGCACCATTTTGGACCCAGACATCCAGGAGTTTGATCACCTCTTTAATGGAAAATGACAGTCAGGTGCTTCTTGATCAGGAACTCTTATGCGTTGGTCAGAGTCTTGTGCATCTTGCTCATCCTTCCTTTGTGATTTTGAAGGAGCTGGGGTATGCTTGCGCAGCGGTTTGGCTTTCCATTTGCTCCCTTCTCCAACAGTGTTTGTGGAAGGCTGGAGGTTTTACTGCTTCTTGATCAGACGTCTGCCATCTCGAGTGTCTCGCGCTTCTTCAGACTTTGTAGCTTTTGTTCTTTACAGTATATCAGGCACAGTAGTTGCCGATCTCTTCGCCGCTTCATGAAGCTCTGAGAAGGTCTGGAAACGAAGATTTTCCAATAAAGATCTGTAGACCGGGATCATGCCGTTGATACACAAGTCTACCAGTTGCTGCTCCGTGACGTTTGGACAATGACAGTCCAAGGCTTGAACTCTGAACCCTTTCACATAATCATCGGGATGTTCACTGCTCCTTTTAATCATCCTTCCTAGATCAGAGAGAGCGACTTGCTCTGACACGAAGAAGTATCTTCTGTAGAAAGCATTAATTATCTCTCCCCAATCGGTATACTTCCTGGTGCGATGTTGTTGTACCAGGTGTATGCCCTGCCTTTCAATGATTTTGAAAATTCCTCCAGACGGACGACATGCTTGTGCTCGTGTTCGCCCGATAATTTCAGAAACCGAGAAATGTGTTTTTGAGTATTGCATGTTCCATCATAAAAAATGAATGTTAGAGCGGTATAACCTTTTGAAAGAGGAATCCTCTGTATGGCAGTATGGAGGTTGGTGACGATGGACGGATGATGTCTTGTCTTTTCATCGATCCTCAAAAAAGCACTCCATATCTTCACGAGTGATGAAACTTGCAGGTTCCGTTGCTGGAGAGTCATCTGCAGCTTTGCGGAATTCTTCATCATGTACAACATGGATTGGAGAGATTTCAGGATCATCGGTTGAAGATGTTTCTTTAGCTTTTCCTTTCTCGCGCTGAGGCTGAGTTCGTTCAGACGCAAGCTTGTCTGTGAGAGTTTTGAGATAAGCATACAACTCTTTCTGTGTTGCAGCCACATCAGTATGAACCTTCATGAGATCAAGCTGATTTCCTCTGGTTTCTTCAGGAGACCAACCGAAGAGTGGATTGTTGATGGCGTCAGTGTCGTCACTTGCAGGGGCGATCTCTGGAGCACCAGTGCTTGGAAGAGTGATAGTAACATGTGACGTGATATTGCTGGCCAGAGGAGTGGTGTTAGCGCTACCACTAGAGCCTGCAACGTTAATAAGAGTAGTACTTGCTGGGAGTACCACTAGGACTTGAAATTTTAGAGTTGGGTGTTGAACCCGGATTGGTAACTGAACCATACCTAAGACCGACCATCCTGCCAAATTGAGATTGCAGCCGAGAGAATGATCTCCCACTGTGGTCGCCAATCTGTAGATGGGGAAAAACGATTTGGTGGTTTTTAAGGAATTGAGGAGACGACCGTACAGAGGAGACTCCTCGAACTGAGCGAAATGTTAAACCTCACACAAATGCACCGCTGCAAAGGGGGTGCTTTAGATTCGAGAGATCAATCTGTAGTACTCCGGCCTAAATCAAGACAATGACCGTTCCAGAGTAAATTCGGTCACAAGAGAGGATGGGTTGATCTGTAGGAGGGAAGCTAGGAAATGTGTGGAATCAATGTTAATCAAAGATTGTGGGTGTATGAATTCTGAATATGATAAGCTCTGAATGATTGAAATTGATTAATTGAGAGTAGTTGCTCAATTGATGAGTTGATGATCTCGTGTTGTCGATGAGACATGAGATTGATGATATTGTTGATGTTGATGATTCAATCATGATTCAGAGACTTATTTATATTGCTGGAATTTTAGACACCATGATTCCGAAGTGTGACAGTTGATGGGATCAAAGAGTGGGGAAATGGAAATCGTGTTTGAGACCAGTTGCTCATCGTGTGATGACTTGGTCGATTTTCCATCCACTACTTTGTGAACTCCTTCAACTGATTGCACGACTTGCTCACATTCCAACGTGTGTATGAACACATGTGCCGTAGACCGCCACACCAAAACCCTAGTTGATATCCCCCCAAGGTGACACGATTGACGTCTCGTGGTTTGTTATTCAATTGATGACTTCGTGGTTTGATGGGACGATGAGTCCATGTAGTTGCTGAGTTGAACATGATGTTATGAAACTCATGAATTGAACATGTCATGAGACAGAGGTATAGTTCTTACGACGAAGTGAGCAAGTATTGCTCATTCGATGGACCGTTGAATATTGATTGTTGAACCAATATTCCTTGGTTTGAGCAAATTTATCATCTGAGCAAGTGTTGCTCATGTGATGAATTTTTGAATATTTGATCGTTTGAGCAAGTGTTGCTCATCTGATGGATTGTTGGCAGCGTACCAAAAATATTAATTAGAATATTGGTCGTTGAACCGAGAATAATTAATAAAATTAATGACCATGAGGTCGTCGTAAAATTATTAAGGTTGGAATCTGGAATGATGATCCTTGGATTCAGAAACCCTAATTTGATCAATTGATGATCAATTCATGGTTCGTCAAAACTTTAACCACGGTACGAAGGAGGGAACGACTACATGGTACCGTGGATCAACCATGTAGTGTCCATATGATCACGTGAGAAAATACAAAGAACTCCGGAAGAGTTGACGATTTGTTGGTGAAAGAATGATTAAATGTTGCTTTAATCATTTATTCGTCTGAGCCTTAGGTGAGAAAACCTAATTAATTATGACGTGAGGGACCGACCATGGGGTCATGAAACTGGCCCTGGGTAGTCACGTGACCGCCTGATGATCACTTCATGAAAATCCAAAGTGTTTGGAAGAGTCTTGGACCTAATACGTGCAATTGTGCAAATTAGGTCAAAACTGTGAAACTTGATGGGACCGGCTTCTGTAAGCCAAAGAGCCAATCTTGGTCAGTCAAGATAGCGCGTTCGTGTCCCCAAGGCGTCCGCGTCTCAGCCCTGAGAATTTTGATATTTTCTGGCATGCAATTGAGCATCCATTCGAGAAAATATGTCAAAATTAGGGTTTCGGCGAAACTGAGGAAAACACCATGAGATGATGAAAAATAATTATAAAACAAGGAATAAGGAGGCGTGGGACCGCCGAGGCCAAGGCATGGTCGGCCGGTCGTGGCCACGGTCCCGTGGTGCCTTTTCCTTAATTTTATAATATTTTGATGATTTTATGAAAAATTCATGAATTTTGAGAAATTTGATGAATTTAGGGAGTTTCCATGAATTCAAGGAGTTTTCATGAGTTCAGGGAAGCAAAAAATATTAAAATAATAAAAACAAGGGTGTGTGGGACCGTGGAGGCGCGGCCAGCCGGCTAGGGCCCGGTCCCACGAGTTTTCATAATTTTTAATATTTTTTTAGGTATTTTTTCATGATTTGAGGGAATTTTTCCTAATTTGAGAGAAATACCATGAAATCAAGGAATTTGATGAATTCAAGAAAAATAAAAATAGTAATAAAACAAAGGGGCGTGTGGGACCGTCTAGGGCATGGCCGGCCGGCCAGGGCCCGGTCCCACAAGTTTTCCTAATTTATTTTATTTTATTATTATTTGGTGATTTGTGCAAAATACCATGAAATCAAGGAGTTTTTTCATGAAATTAGAGAAATAATAATAATAATAATAATAAAATAATGAGGAACCGTGAGGTGTAGGGCCGGCTGGGACCAAGGCACGGCCGGTTGGCCCAAGGTCACGCCCCACACTCCTTTCCTTAATTTTATATTATTTTTTATGTATTTATGACAATACCATGAAACCGAGGAGTTTCCTCGAGACGAAGGAGATTTGATCAAATGAGAGAATTTTCATCAAATCATGGAAAATAATGTATTAAAAATATAAAAGTTGGCGTAGGACTGACCACGACACGGTCGGTTGGTCGTGTGTCCGTGTTCCCAGCACCTTGGTCAATATTTTTAATTATTTATTATTTTCTTCCCTATTTTGCATAGGTTCATCGTTTCGTTGTATTTTGAAATACTCGTTCGTGCAGTGACTGTTAGTGCATCGTCGTTGAACACACTTTTACCATTTGGATTGGGGCTTACTTAGAGGTAGCTCAGACGCCCGGTTGTTGATTATTTATTACTAATTGTGGAATTCAGTGGAGAATAATTCACAAAACTGTGTAATAAGATGTTTATTATTAATTCATAGGATCAGCTGAGGATTCGACTACGAATTCAGAATAATAAAGTGAGCATTACCATTCCATGGGATCGTAGATTCGACCATAGAATCAGAGTAATTAAGATTTATCTGTTACCATTTATGAGACCAGTTGTGGATTAGATCATGGAATCGGAGTAATGAGATAATATAGTTATTGTTATTCTATGAGATCAAGCCGTAGATTCGATCATAGAATCAGAACAATTGTTTATTTCCATTCCATGGGACCAGTCGTGGATTCGACCATGGAGTAGGAGCAATTGTTATTGCCATTCCATGGGACCGGTCGCGGATTCGACCATGGAATAGGAGCAATAATAGATTATTCTGGGAATTCAGTAGTGAATGTCACAGCAGAATTAATCTTAATTAGGAATAATTAACTTTGTGGTTCTATACTAGCAGAGCAAGCTGTCTAGGAGCATTGATTATCCCGATATGAGCTTGTCGGTAAGTCATATCCTTTATATAGTCAGGGTAAACTCGTTGTTTGTTCCTGAAGACGTTATCACTCTATACTAGCAGAGAAAGTTGTCTAGGAGCCGTCCATCTCGTGATACTATATAGAAATAATCACTGAAAGTGTTCAGTATTCATGAGATATGTCGTTGTCCAGTCGTGAGACTACATATCTACATGTACTCTGAGAGAAAGTACTCTCCGTTGAGAATTCGATGAGAGACCCGTGTCTCAATACTCACGTCTGATTGCTGGATCAGAGCTTCGTATAATTATAAGTTTACGATTTTAGCCCTTGTCGAAAATCCACCATCTACACCTCTTAGTGTTGAGACGTGCAAATTCCTCAACACTCTCCATTGTGTTGTCAGGCGTAATGCCTCAACACGTTTTCCTCTTAGTGTTGAGACGTGCAAATTCCTCAACACTCACTCTGGTGTTGTCAGGCGTAATGCCTCAACATGTTTTCCTCTTAGTGTTGAGATGTGCAAATTCCTCAACACTCTCCATTGTGTTGTCAGGCGTAATGCCTCAACACGTTTTCCTCGTAGTGTTGAGACGTGCAAATTCCTCAACACTCACTCTTGTGTTGTCAGGCATAATGACTCAACACGTTTTCCTCTTATTGTTGAGACGTGCAAATTCCTCAACACTCACTCTTGTGTTGTCAGGCGTAATGCCTCAACACGTTTTCCTCTTAGTGTTGAGACGTGCAAATTCCTCAACACTCACTATTGTGTTTTCAGGCGTAATTCCTCAACATGTTTTCCTCTTAGTGTTGACGTGCAAATTCCTCAACACTCGTTACTGTGTTGCCAAGCGTACTTCCTCAACACATCCTTCCTCTTAGTGTTGAGACGTGCAAATTCCTTTACACTCGCTACTGTGTTTCCAGGCATACTGCCTCAACACATCCTTCCTCTTAGTGTTGAGACGTGCAAATTCCTCAAAACTCTCGTTACCGTGTTGTCTGGCGTACTGCCTCAACACATCCTTCCTTGTAGTGTTGAGACGTGCAAATTCCTCAACACCCGCTAGGCGTACTGCCTCAGCACATCCTCCTAGTGTTGAGACGTGCAAATTCCTCAACACTCGCTACTGTGTTATCAGGCGTACTTCCTCAAAACATCCTTCCTCGTAGTGATGATACGTGCAAATTCCTTAACACTCGCTACTGTGTTGTCAGGCGTACTGCCTCAACACATCCTTCCTCGTAGTGTTGAGACGTGCAAATTCCTCAACACCCGCTATTGTGTTGTCAGGTGTACTGCCTAAACACATCCTCCTCTTAGTGTTGAGACGTGCAAATTCCTCAACACTCGTTACTGTGTTGTCAGGCGTACTGCCTCAATACATTCTTCCTCGTACTGTTGAGACGTGCAAATTTCTTAACACTCGCTACTGTGTTGTCAGGCATACTACCTCACCACATCCTTCCTCGTAGTGTTGAGACGTGCAAATTCCTCAACACTCTCTATTGTGTTGTCAGGCGTACTGCCTCAATACATCCTTCCTCGTAGTGTTGAGACGTGCAAATTCCTCAACACTCGCTATTGTGTTGTCAGGAGTACTGCCTCAACACATCCTTCCTATTAGTGTTGAGACGTGCAAATTCCTCAAACACTCGCTACTGTGTTGCAAGGCATACCACCTCAACACATCCTCCTCCTAGTGTTGAGACGTGCAAATTCCTCAACACTCACTACTGTGATGTCAGGCGTACTGCCTCAAAATATCCTCACCTTAGTGTTGAGACGAAGCAATTCCTCAACACTCACTATTGTGTTGACAGGCATCACTGCCTCAACACATCTTCATCGTAGTGCTGACGGCTCCACCACCTCAACACTCATCTTTGTATTCAAGGCCCAACTGCCTTAACACTCATCAGTCAAGGCTCCACTACCTAAATACATCATTTTAGTGTTCTCGGCATCAACGTACTAGAAGGGAAACGTATCTTGCTTAAGGGACGAGCCAATCTCTATCCTGGTAATGTGCGTTAAAACTCTTCTTATGAATTTCTTTACTGTTACCATCTAGTGCTTACCCCGCAACAATGTCATCGTTACGTGCTAAGCAGGGGACTTTATGTTGATGGTGGCTTTTAGTTTAGGGATAAAATTGTAAAACCCTGTATTTAATGTGTTGTCGTCCTGTAAGGAGATAAAGCCATTTAAAAGTGATGAGTGCAAAAAACCTCTTCGCTCATTGAGAAATTCAATATATATGAAATTCACTCAGAATGGTGCGTGTAGTAGCAATCCCAAATATTCTGTGAATTATATTTTCTACCAGCATTATCTATCAATGCATGACTCGCCTAGTATTTTCCCGTGCTATGTTCCCAGCCGAACTCTCAATGTTGGCATGACATGACGATTTATGTTCACTCACAACAGAGTAGCATGAATCTCCCGAAGTGTCAGTATTGAGGTTTGCATGAAAATACTCACACTGGCTGCGCCACTCTCTGATAAAGAGATCGACGTGTTTACACACTTTTTAATTAAAAGTTAGCACGATCGAGTGCGTTTAATTTCCTTAAGGAAAATCTAGACTGTCCATGTCAGTCTCAAGAAACGGTCACGGCCACACAATTTGGCCACGCAATTCAACAAGCCTAACCCACTCCCAATGGAATTAAGCGACCATCATAAGGACCACCGGCGGGCATACTAGCATCCCGACCGGTCGGGACCCATTTATTCCACACGCAAGGCCTTTGAACGCCAACCCAAACATGGGTGATCGCGTTGTTAAAAGGAGATCTCAAACGAGCTAGACCGCCAAAAACGGTCTCAGAAACATCACTGCCGTCCAACTTCGCCAGCCTAATTGGACGGCCTGGATTTTCTTACAAACGATTAAGGAACTGTCGGCATGTTCATTGGCGGCCCAACTTTCCCCTTGGTTAATCGACCTGCCCGCGGCAAGCCTATAGGGCGCTCAATCGTTTTCCCAAACTCGAGCAAACACGCCATTTCGAAACCCTAAGTTTTGGGTTGTGGCAGTATATTAGTGTCGCAAAATCATCACATCCGTCCAACTTGGCCATCCTAGTTGGACGGCTTAGATCGTGTTTAAGACGATCAAGAAGGTGGACATGAGTTCACCGCCGACCTAACTTTACTCCCACTCGATCGACTTTCCCAAGGAAAGTAAAACAGACGACAACCGCTTGATCGAACTAAGGTGAATGCGGCCATCTTAAAACCCTAATTGGCGTTTGCGATAACACACTACTGTCGCAAATCAATCACAACCATCCATCTTCGCCGGCCTAATCAAGCGGATTAGATCTAATTTCGGGCGGCCCTGAAGATGTCAATGTGATCATCGTCGACTCACCTTCACACGTGGCCGATCGTCCTGCTCAAACTAGGGATTGATGCCTCGAATCGCTCGCCCAAAGAGGGATTGGCCGCACGGCCCCTAAAACCCAAAATTACATCAACGGCAATATGTAATTGCCGAAAATCATCTCGTCCATCCAACTTTGCTATCCTAGTTGGATGATGTATATTTATTTTCAGAAAACCAACAAAGTAGCATGGTGATTGTAGGATCATAATCTCGCAGCGATAATGCCTCAGCGAAATTATTAACAACACAACACGACAATGTCGCAGAACAGCTTCAGAAACGACATAATAAACGACGTCAGCTACATCATGAGAAAAATGTGATGGTCCTGCGAAAATTAGGGAGTTTGCGAGATTAACATTTTTAAGGTTGCGAGAATGTCGCAAACCATATCCGAAAATAAAGGACAGATTAGCTGTCATCCACTATGTATTTCCCTATAAATAGTCATTCAGTTGGAAAGAAAAGGAGATAGATCTTTTTTGAGTGAGAAGCAAGTAAATAGGAGAGAGAAAATTTAGAGCAGTGGTCATTCTTGATTCCTTTATCTTTTCTTGTAAGATTGTTTAAAGATTCATCAATAAAATTAGGATTGTTAATCTAAAAATGAGTTGAATGTTAATGAAATCTTATGAGGGGTGTAGTGTAGGATTTCCTGCAACTACATAATGGCGCTAGAAACAGGGACTGAGGATTGAAAGTTGAAGATTGTTGTTGAGATTATTCAAATCAAGAAAGTGATTAAACAAATCAGTGAACCAGTTAAAAAAAATGATTAGAGTCAATGAAGATGACAAAATATTGGAGTGTAATATGATAAGAAAAACAATGGTTAATGAATTCCATGAAAACATCAAAGGAAGGATACATAAACGATATTTTGAAGGAAGGAAGGTTATGGCGGTAGAAAAAACATCACCCTTGAAAGATTGGGAAAAGCAAAAAATCACATTCATGGCAGCAGAAATACCAAAAGAAAATTTGAGCCACACATCTCCATCGGTTATTACAATACCTATTACACGAAAAGAGAAGGGGACAACAACAAAATCCATGGAAGAATGGATATTGAACAGAACTTTAGTCGATACAGGAAGTTCAGTGGATATAATATTCTATCATGCGTTCAAAGGAATGGGATTCAAAGATGAAGAAATGTCATGTTCAATATATCTTGTTCATGGCTTTGGAAAATCCACAACAAAACCTAAAGGAGAAATAGTGGTGCGAACTCCACTAGGAGAGATCGAAACACAAGTGACACTATACGTAGTGGATATGGAATCACCATATAACATGTTGTTGGGGAGGCCATGGATACACGCAATTAAAGTTGTAGCATCAACTTTGCATCAATGCATCAGGTTCCCCATGCCAAATGGAGTAGGTGAAATTAGAGGAGATATTGACAATGCGAAATTATGTTATCAAATTGAAGTAAAGCATTATGAAGGACGAGCAAAAAAACGACAATTTAGTAGAAAAATAGCAAAGGAGGCAAAGAAAGAAGAAGAATTTAGCGTGTACATGATAAGAACAAAAGAAGGTAAAGGAATACCCAGCGAAATTTGGAGGAAGGACATGGACCTGCGAAGATGATAAAAGATCCAACACCAATGGGAGAACCCAATGCCAGTTACACTGCGGCAGAACCAACAAAAGAAGTAAATGTTGGGACTATAGAAGAACCCCTAATACTGAGGATTGGAACCAAGATGGATGCAGAAGAGGAAGAAAGAACTGTCAATCTTTTGCGGGAACATAAAGATATTTTCGCGGGGAGCATGGATGAGATACCTGGAATAGATCTGTCAATTGCATGTCATAAGTTGGAGATTAACAAGAATGTGAGACCATTTAAACAGAGAATAAGAAAAATCGCAACGACCTACCATCCTTCAATAGAAGAAGAATTACAGAAAATGCTTGAGGCGGGAATTATAAGAGAAGCTAAATACCCAGAGTGGATAGCAAACATGGTTGTTGTTCCAAAGAAAAATAAAGGGATAAGAATTTGCATAGATTTCACTGATTTAAACAAGGCTTGACCTGAAGATAGTTTTTCATTGCCGGATATTCCTCAAATGGTTGAATCAGCATCGGGAAATGATAGAGTGTCTTCTTTATATGGGTACAAAGGTTATAACCAAATCCCTCTCGTTGAAGAAGATCAAGAGAATACTTCCTTTTTCCCTCCAAGAGGTTTATACTTCTATACAAAAATGCCGTTTGGTTTGTGAAGTGCAGGAGCAACGTATCAAAGAATGGCAGAGAAGGTGTTCGCGAAATGGATACACAAAACATTAGAGGTGTACGTGGATGACATGTTGGTGAAGAGTAAAGAAGCCAAAGATCATGTACAAGATTTGAGGGAGATTTTTGAACAGATGCGGCATCATAACATTAAACTGAACCCTGAAAAATGCATTTTTGGGGTTGCATCGGGAAATTTTTTAGGCTACATTGTATCAAAAGAAGGAATACAAGTTGATCCAGAAAAGGTACAAGCAGTTCGTGACATGCCAACACCAGCAACGATAAAGGATGTACAAAAATTGAATGGACTTTTAGCTTCGCTAGGAAGAGTCATTTCGCGATCATCAGACAAATGTAAACATTTTTTCAATATACTCAAGAAAGGTGCGAAATTCAAATGGACTGATGAATGTGAAAAAGCTTTTCAAGGGATCAAAGAACACCTTATGAATACATCTATTTTACAAAAGGAAGAACCAGGAGAAGAACTATTGATCTATCTTGCAACAACATCACATGCTTTAAGTGATGTGTTATTGCGAACGGATGCAGGAGTGGAAAAGCCCATTTATTACATCAGCAAAACATTTAATGCTGCAGAGAGGAATTATTCAAAAATTGAGAAGCTAATTTTAGCATTAGTATACGCGCATTTAAGCTTCGCATATATTTTCAAGCACACAAGATAAGGGTGCTAACAAAAGTACCAATTGAATCAGTGATGAAGAATTCAAAAAGATCAGGTAGGGTGGAGAGATGGAATGCACAAGTAGGACATTTCGAAATCAAGTATGAAATATTATCTTCACCAAAATCACAAGTTGTCGCAGATTTCTTAGCAAAATTTTCTTTAGAAGATGATGAAGCGGTGGAGGAGATGATGGATATAGAAGAAGAACACGAAGATCCAAAAGACTTATTAACAGAACCAAATAGATGGGAGATATTGGTAGATGGATCATCAAATGGGGAAGGCAATGGAGTTGAATTGTTTTAATTTCGCCAGAAGGAGCGAAGATGGATTTTTCATTCAGATTGGAATTCGCATCCACTAATAACGAAACGGAATATGAAGCTGTGGCACATGCCTTAAAGTTCGCAATAGAAATGAAACTAGAAAATGCAAGGATCACTAGTGATTCGCAACTAGTTATTCGCCAAATAAAGGGAGAGTACACAATGAACCATCCTTGAAGAAATACAAGAAACTCATTGAAGAATTGTCATCGAAAATCCCAAAGATAAAATGGAGGCACATTTCAAGGAAGGATAACAAACTCGCAGATGCTTTTGCTTTCATCTCAAGCATGATGACAGATCCAACTGCGAGATGCATAAAAATACAGACACTTCTGTCACCATCAATCAATAAAGAAGAAGAAGAAGTGAACGTAATGATGATATAATGTGGAGAAGAAGAACAAACGAACAATATCGCAGATTGGAGAACAGAACTTCATGCATATTTGGCGAAAGGAGAAACACCAAGAAACAGATTGGAAGCACACAATTTAAAAATCCGCGCAACAAATTATGAATTAAGAGATGGGATGTTATACCGAAAATCCTTCAATGGACCATCACTCAGATGTTTGACAAGAAAAGAAGGAGAAAAGGTGTTAAAAATGTTACATAGTGGGGATGCTGGCAATCATAGCGGGGGAAGATCTTTGGCACATAGAGCAAAAATGCAAGGCTATTACTGGCCATACATGCACGAAGATGCAAAACAAATATCAAGACGTTGCGAAGATTGTCAGCGGCACGGAAAGAAAATACATGCACCTGGAGCACCATTGTCATCTTCAACCAGTGTATGGCCTTTTGGAAAGTGGGGCTTAGATATTGTGGGGCCATTTTTACCAGGATCTGGACAAAAAAGATACTTAATAGTCGCAACAGATTATTTCACAAAATGGACAGAAGTAAAGGCAGTACAGCATATTCGCGACAAAGATATCTTTACATTCATATTTGAAAATATCATTTGCAGATTCAGAATTCCCGTGCAGTTGGTATCTGATAATGGGAAACAGTTTGAAGGACAGAACATAGAAATGTTACTTAATGCATTTAAGATAAAATGTGGAAAGTCTACTCCTCTGTATCCACAAGCTAATGGGCAGGCAGAGGCAACAAACAAAACAATTGCAGATATATTAAAGAAGAAATTAGAAGGACATCATAGAGCATGGTGCGAACAAGTACATAATTCAGTATGGGCTTATAACACAACTAGGAGAGAAGCTACTGGAATGTCACCTTTTTGTTTAACATACGGAGTTGAAGCGGTGTTACCAACAGAAGTTGTTATTCCGACGACAAAGAGAGAAGCTTGGGAGAAAAATCTTAGTGCGGGTTTGATCTTAAGCAAACTTGATGAGTTAGAAGAAAAAAGAGAAAGAGCTTTACAACATATGGAGAATTATCAGCGAAGATTTGCCCGAGAATATAATAAACGTGTCAAAGTACGCGAATTTCAACCAGGAGATTTAGTTCTGCGAGAGACGCCAATATATTAGCGAGAAAATGGTGGAAAGTTAGCGAAAAAAAGGGATGGACCTTACATCATTAAGGAGATAGTTGGGACAGGAGCTTATAAATTAATGGATCCAGAAGGTAGAGATGTTGGTCATAGACTTGACAGACCATGGAACAGATTGTACTTAAAGAGGTATTATCCATAAGAAGCTTTGAGAAGTTATGTATGACGCAACAAAACGTTTGTGAATAAACATTCAATGAAAGAATAGTTGCGATATTATTCATATCAAAACAAGATCATGATATGCGAAACTTTCGCAGAGATAATCAAAGAACAATGGCAAAAGAGAAAGGGGCGAACCTTTATGGCGTACACCCTAGTTCGCGAATACAATTTCGCAAGAGGCAAATGTAAGACCTAAAGTACGTCATATAAGGGGGTACCTGTTGCATGGCTCAGGAAAAGGCTACACCGCCCCCGGAACATGAGTCATGGAGATTTGGGGTCAATAAATCCCATCCGGGAGAGGCACCTTGGATTCTCAGCTTAAGCATATGACTTAGGTTGGGCGACTAAGGTAATAAGGACTCTCCCAAGGAGTGCAGAATATGACCAAGGCTCCGAGGTACACGGTTGAGTCAAGAGTTCCAGGGGCGTCTGGAGCGTACCTTGCCATTCTTGACAAGTCATGGATTATACTGCACTAGGCCCGAAGAAAACCCCACTTAGGGTGCAGTCTCGTAACCATAAGCCATATAGGTAAAAGGTATAAGAGGCTGCGAAAACAACTGGTTGTTGTTAAGACCGGATGGGAGGAGCCAACCTTGTACGGTAGAGGTACGCCTCCTTGAAGGGGCAACCAGGGGGAAGATAAGGGCGGCACCCTCCATTAGGGAGCTGATAAGTGTCTTAAGACGCAAATGTCATGAGGATTTTTACTCGCAAGGGTATTAAGGCTTGTCATATTTGTGCGACAATCCTGAAGAGGCAATAATACTAAAGAGAAAGATAAGACGAGATCAATGGGTTTTCACATGAAAGTGCGAAGACGTCCTGTGATTTCGTCGCACGACGATAATGTCATGGGGATTTATTTTCGCAAGAATATTTAGGCCTATCATATTGTCGCAACAATCCTGAAGAGGCAATAATACAAAAGAAAAAAGTTAACGCAAGATCAATGGGTTTTTGCATGAAAATGCAAGGACATCCTGCGATTTTGTCGCAATAACAAGAGGTGGCATAATAAGACCTTTAATTAGGAACGCAAAATAAAACCATATTACAAAACAAAATAGTTATAAGTATTCATAACAGATCATTTCTCGCAAGAAAGATAATGAGAGGCAAGTATGAGAATCAGTAAACAAGAGGCATTATCTTTCTCGCCAGCAAAATATTAAAAGAGAAAATTAATTCCAAAGTTGGTTGAAGAATATTATTCGCAAGAAATAATAAAGATGAAACAATTCAAGAAGATAGAACTAGATAAGAAACTCTTCGCCAATGTTCTCATTATCGCCAGCTTTTTCTTCATTTCGATTCTGATCTTCACCAACAATAATTTCTTTGAGAGGAACTTCTTTTTCGCCTCCATCTTGATTATCGCCAACAATTACTTCTTTAGAAGGGATTTCTTTTTCGTTTCCATCTTGATTAGCACCAGCAGTTGCTTCCTTAGAAGGGTTCTCTTCTTCATCTTCCAAAGGATTATTCTCTCCACCACTTTCATAATCATAATCACTGTCAGTAGGACGAGGAATTTCATCATCATCTACTTCCAAAGGTTCGATTGATGTAGGAGGAAGAGATTTGAACAATAAAATATCATTCACAAGAACTTCAGCCCGGAGATGAATTTGACGAAGAAGTGCTCTCTGATGATTCCTATCTTGAATATCCTTAAAGTAAGCAAGATAATCAAGTCTTCTTTCTGCTCGGTCGCGAGAACCAGTAAGGACAGAGACGAGTAGTGCATTTTCTTTGCGAATTTTGGCACATTTAGCCTCCAAAACAGAAATGGAGGAATGAAGATTTTTCTCAGATTCTACGAAAAGTAGAATACGAAATTTCAATAAGATGAAGAACTCAAAAAGATATGACAAAGAAAAGATAGTTAAGGCAGTCAAACTATTATGACTACCTTCTTTTTGTGAAATAAGGTGTTGAATCAAGGTCAGACAACTATTCTCCCAATGGTTCATCGCATCATCAAATTTATCTCCAACTAAACCTTTAAGTCGAGATTGAAGATTTTTCTCTTTAGAAATAAGAAAGGCATTTTTCTTCGCAAGTGAAGAATACGATTCTTCTAATTTGGAATATTGTTCTTTAAGTTGGTTCGCCTTTACACTTAGAGCTATTCTACCTTGAATGAGTGTATCTCTTTCAGCGATAGATGACTCTGTTACTTCTTTAAGTTCATTTCTTAAGGAGCGAAGATATTGTTCTTGGTCATCACATACTTTCTGAAGGATGCTAAGTTGTTGCGGAGATATCGCCATCTTGTTTAAATAAGTTCGCTTCTCTTGAGATAGAATTTTATTCTCATCTGATAAAGTTTCCATCCCTAGATTATCTTTAGTTAAAGAATAAGAGACGCGAGATATTTCATTACTTAATAAATTTTACTTCTGAACTAATTGGGTATTTTCATTGGTAAGATTATTTATATGATCAACAGAATATGAATAGAGGTTATCTAATTGGTTATATTGATCCGTCAAAATCTCTTTATCAACACGGGCTTCTTCAACAGCAGATTCAAATTGATATCTCTCCATTATTCGTTTCTGGTTTAAGGCTTAACATGCGAAAAAGGGATTTCAAGGATAATTAAATATGGAAAGGATAAAATCATCATAAAGGCAAATTGAAGACACAAGTAAGGAAATCATACCTCTCAGTTCATCGTTCTTCTTGCGAAGATTGTCGCGATCCAGCGAAACATTCTGGAGCTTTTGATTTTCGAGACGAAGAGCATTACACTCTAAAGTCATTATTTGAAGATTCTTATTCAAGGTTTCAATCTCTTTTTCAAAAGCTATTTGCGAAGCAGCTCTGTCATAGCCAAAATAGTTACTCAGAATTTCGCAAACACCAGACTTGACAGGATCAATGGGAGACTTCTAAACATCATCCAGAACCTCAGACAAAACTTTGAAAGCAATATTTAAAGGAAGAGGCTCAGGCAGAGAACTGCAATGATAGAAGATTGGTAAACATTATCAATAGAAGGAGATGAAGTTTCATTCACAAAAGGATTAATAAGGGGGGTTTCAATCATTGAAAGGTCAGTTGAAGGGATGAAATCTGAGGCAACCTTTTTGCGAATTGGAGATAATGGTTTAACTTGTGAAGATGTCGCAGGAGATTTTGAAGGGATAAGTAAGTGAAATGGAACATAGGTTTCAACGGTTTTGAGGTGGCGAGATTTATTGAGAGGCTTGTTGGCATCCTTATCACCCTGCGAATCACAATCTGGATAAGAAACAGAGGCAACAATATTGTTATTAGAAAATAATAATGTTTCTTACCACCTTCTGATCCGCATACTTTCTTTTGTTTACAACAACCTTATGCTGCGATTTGGAAATATTAGGGTTCTGAACCGTAAATTTGGTGTTGGAGGCATTTTTGCTGAAACAACAACAGTATGGGAATCACATAAACAACATCAAATAAGGCAGTAAACAAGATCAATTTCAGCAAAACCCATAAAAAAAACTAACCTCGATGAATCCATGGAAAACACCAGCAGGAAGATTAAGTCGTAAAAATTAAAAAAGAAGAAAATTACGAATGATGAAGATCTACAGAGGGAACAATATGGAGATGAAGAAGAAATTAAAAAGATTGAAAGAAGAAGAAAGAAGAAAAAGTTACAATGGCGGAATTTGCAGAAGAACGATGAAGTTGCAGAGAAAATAAAAAGAGAGTAAAAAGAGAGTAAGAAAGAGTGTATATATAGAGGAAATTTTTTCTCGAGAAGATAAACACGATTAATGCGAAAAGACGTGAGCGATTAAAAAGCAGCAGTTACAAAAGACGTGTCAAGAAACAGATGGAAGAAAGGATACGTGTGATAAATGCAGAATATAAAGTGATGGATAACTGCGGAATTTCTCACATCATTCTCTACTTCGCAGAGAAGATATGAGAAGAGGCAAGATGTAGGATCAGAATCTCGCAGCAATAATGCCTCAGCGAAATTATTAACAACACAACACGACAATGTCGCAGAACAGCTTCAGAAACGACATAATAAACGACGTCAGCTAAATCATGAGAAAAATGTGATGGTCCAGTGAAAATTAGGGAGTTTGCGAGATTAACATTTGTAAGGTTGCGAGAATGTCGCAAACCATATCCGAAAATAAAGGATAGATTAGCTGTCATCCACTATGTACTTCCCTATAATTAGTCATTCAGTTGGAAAGAAAAGGAGAGAGATCTTTTTTGAGTGAGAAGCAAGTAAATAGGAGAGAGAAAGTTTAGAGCAGTGGTCATTCTTGATTCCTTTATCTTTTCTTGTAAGATTGTTTAAAGATTCATCAATAAAATTAGGATTGTTAATCTAAAATGAGTTGAATGTTAATGAAATCTTATGAGGGGTGTAGTGTAGGATTTCCTGCAACTACAGTGATCACCGGCCACCCCTCCTTCACAAGGAGCGATCGACCAAGCAATAGATTTTCTCTAAGGCTACCAAACGATCACCCAAAGGTGGCCAGCCATGCTACCTCTTTTAAGACTCCCAATCCGTGACTTATTCAATCGAGCTCTAAAACAACGATGCTTCATGCACATCGATTATTTTGAGCTGCTTAAAGGTGATGCTTTACGTGCATGGAATACATACGATATTTTATATAGGCTTCATAAACAACTTAGTTGTTTAACCTAATAGCACCATATGCTATTCTTTGTGGCAAGTCCCACGACTTAACCCACTTATTAAAGACATCAAACATGTCACAAACTGGGGGATACCTACTGGGGTATTGGTCTGGCGGTTTACAGCGTGCGGCGTGCAACGCGCCCATTACGAGAACGTGTCAGGAAAGGACGAATGGTTAACAACGATGGGAGTAGTGGATGAAGGTGTGACCACGTGATGATCACCACCTCTTACACAACCCCACTACTCCACTACTTAATCTTCTCCACTTCCTACGAGATCAGGGTTGCGCTCAAATGACTTGTATAAATAAGTTTTCAACCTATTTCGAAAAATAATAACACAAGTGTAGTTAACATAGTATCCAGAAAACACCCAGAACTGATAGCTTACATTACGCAAGCCAGTTCCACATTCTGATACAAGTCATAAACAACCAAACCTTCATAATTCAATATTTTGATCTCAAACACCTTTTTCGCTTCCCTCCTTAAGATCAACCCCTTTTCCTTCACTTTGTGACCGAATTGAATCTGGAACGACCATTTCTTGGTTTAGGCCAGAGTCTTACAGATTGATCTCTCGAATCTGAAAGTACTCCCGCGCAGTGCATTGTTTAGGGTTTGAATTCGTTTCTCATCAACACACCCAAATTTACCAAAAAATAGCAGAACCAGTTTTTACCCACAAACACCGAGCCGAGTTGGATTGGTCGGATATGGTTTTCCAGCCGGTTTATATCCCATTCAACACAGAAAATTTATCTCTCAATGTCATCTCCTCAAATTAGTTTACATGTTAATTTATTCTCTCAAACAAATTCAACATAGATTCATTAGTCCATTTTACATATCAATTTAATTTCTCAAACAACCTAACACACAGATCCTATTAGAAAACAAAGTAAAATTAAAAATGAAAATACAATTTTCTTCAAAACCCTAAATCAACGCAAAAAATCAATATCATCTCCTCAAAGAAACCCAACACAGAAAAAAATAATTTTCTAAGAACCCTAAAATTATAATCTTCAAACAATCAATCTTTAATTTCCCCAATCAAAAGGTGGTGGTGCTGGTGTAGCAGACGGTGGTGTTGATGATGGTGGTGTAGCAGGCGGCAGTTCCGATGATGTTGCAGGTGGTAGTGCAGACGTTGGTGTTGTTGCATGTGGTTGGGAAACAAAAAGAAGAAAAAGAAGTAATCAAAGAAGAAGGAGGAGGAGAGTTGGTGATTGGGATGATAGATCTTACTTAAATGGTAGTGGTGACTGAAAAAAAGAAAAGGGAAAGAGGCGGATGTTCTTTGAAGAAGAAAAAAAGAAGATAAAGAGAGTGGAAGAAGGGAGCGAGTGGTAGTTTAGGGTTTAGGTTAGTTGATTATATACGATAAATATAGGGTTAGGATTAAAGGGATTCATAAAATCAATGGTTATAGATATACCTCGGTTCATACGGTTCAGTTTAGTCGGTTTGGAGGGTGAAACCGTTGACGAACCGAAGATCTAATGGTTATGAAAATACAAACTGTGGTTGACCGTTGGATGAACGATTCGGCTCGATTTCAGTCCGATTTTGTCAGTTTCGGTCCGGTTTGACGGATCGGCTTGGTTTTTGTGCAGCCCTATTTATAGCTATATGAGTCATGTACAAGATGATGTTGTAACTATTTTGTTAATCCATCAAGTAAGAAAACCTTTTCCTCAATATACTGTTGTCATGACTAACTTTGTCATGGCATCAGAGCCAGACAACATCTAAACCATTTCCGCTGCAACACAGTAAGTTTATTGTCTTGTTCCTTGAAACTATAAAATATCATAAATCCAGTTATTTGTTATCAGTCACATCAGTTAATCATGTCTCGAGAAGATTTTCAACCTATTACAGTCAAGTTTGATGGAACCAACTACAATCACTGCTCATATCTCATGAGAAGTTTTCTCAAGGTAAAAAAGGTATGTTGATGGCATTAGAAAAAGTTCCTACCTCAAGCAGCTCCGGCATCAAAGATAAGGATGTAAAAGATTCATCATCACAAGATCCCAATGAAATATGGGAAGTCAACAATCACAAGATTCTTACATGGATAGGGAACATAGTGATCACATCCAAAAGTATGCAGCTTATCAGTTTTGAAATAGACAAAGAAGCATGGGATTTCCTCTTTAAAAGGTATACTCAAATCAACTTTGCTCAATGATACAAACTTGAGCAGGATATTCGTTCTTTGAAACAACAGTGTGACCAGACCATTTCTGATTTTCATTCTGTGATATCAATTGTATGGAATCAACTAGAACTTATGGAATCTAAGTGGACTACTGATACAGAAATATGACAAAAATATAGAGAAGAGTCTAGATTAGTTCAGTTATTGGCATTGAGAGATGAGTTTGAAACTGTCAGAGCATCAATCCTTCATCGATCTCCTCTTCCAACTGTAGAAACTGCACTCTCTAAACTTAATCACTAAAGAGACTTATAAGAGAGTCAAACTAGATATTCCAGCTGTCCTTGTGGTACCAGCACAACCAAGTTACAACCCTCAGCTCAACAGTCAAAGAAGTTCTCATAATTTGTCTCAAGTTCAATGTCATAATTGCAAGAACTTTGGGCATCTTGCAAAGAGATGCACTCTTCCCCCAAGTACATCATCCTCAAGCGCTTCTCAAGGATTAACCTCCAGGAACACCTCAATGCAACTACTGCAAGGCCTTTGTACATGTAGTTGGAAATTACACATCGTCGTCATCCCGAAATATGAGAAAAAGAAGGAGATTAAATGTCATTGTTCCTGCACATTTATCTGCAGCTTCTGCTAATATTTCATACGGTTTAGAGAAACCACAAGATGCAGTTGCACAATCCACACCACCCAACCTAGCTGAAATCCAGGAGATGCTTAAACAAGCTTTGTCTATTGGTAATAATTCCACAATAGCTTCTGCTTTCTTAGTTCCAACAGGTACATATTCAGCTGAATGGTTTCTTGACTCAGGTGCTTCAAATCATATGACTTTTAACTCAACATTGTTTGAGAGAAAGCACCCTATTGTTATACCTAAGATTCATACTGCAGATGGTACAGAAATAACTGCTAGTCATATTGGCCAGATTAAACTTTTGGACAATATACATATACAATATGTGCTTCTTGTGCTTCAGATTAAAATAAATCTCATTTCTATTGGAAAATTGTGTAATCAAGGTTTTAACATTCATTTCACTTCTTCTGGTTGTTTTATACAGGATCCCATGACAAAGAAGCTTGTTGAGATAGGCCGTAGAGTTAGTCGGTTATATCTTTTGGAGTCTCAAGTTATTCCTCATAAATCCAAGAACAAACTTGTTGATGCTTATACATCTACCTTACCTTCCACAGTATCACCTTTTATATCTTGGCATTCTGAGTTAGGACATGTCTCTTTCTCTCGTCTTTCTTACATGATTAATAAAGGGTTGTTAGGAAATAAACCTATTGACAAAGAACCTCATTGCATTTCCTATAAGATGGGCAAACAACGTGCAATTCCTTTTAATAAAATTATTACTTCTTCTAATGCACCTTTTGATCTTATACATTCTGATGTTTGGGGTAAGAATCCTTTTGCAATTAAACGAGGGGTTTATACTATGTAATTTTCATTTATGATCACACTTGTTATACATGGATCTATCTTTTCAGCACCAGGTCAGATTTCCTAAGAATCTACACAGAATTCTCTAGAATGATCAATACACAATTTGGGAAAACTATGAAAACTTTTCGTGCAGATCAAGGTGGTGAGTACATATCCAATCCCTTCAAGGATTTCTTAAAATCTGAAGGAATTCTTCTTCAATTATCTTGTACAGAAACCCCAGAACAAAGCGGTGTAGCTGAACGAAAACACCGACATATTATTGAAATAGCTCGAACACAACTTCTATCATATTTAGTTTCCTTAAACTTTTGGGGTGAATCCGTTCTCACTGCCGTTTACACCATCAATCGTATTCCAACTGTGGTTATAGGAGGTATATCACCGTATGAGAGTTTGTTCAACAAGAAACCAACCTACTCTGAACTCCATGTTTTCGGTTCAACATGTTTTGTTCTTCTCTCAGAACGTGAACGAAACAAACTTGGAAAGAAGAATACTATGTGTGTTTTCTTAGGATATGGTATAGAACATAAAGGTTACATATGTTATGATCCAGAAACTAGAAGATTACGTATTTCTCGACATGTAACCTTTTGGGATAAAGTATCATTTTGGTCTCTTCCTAGTAGCACATCATCCACCTTAGAAAGCTTCACATATATAGATCATTTTTGAAGAAATCTCTGTCGAAAAGTCCTTGCCTATCACAAACACTCTCGTTCTTAATTCTACTGAATTTACTGAAGTTACTGAAGATGAAGCTGATACTGACCACTTTATGGAATATCCTGACAATGCATCTTTAACTGGGAATCTTGTACCTGAAGTTATTTCAATGCCTCTTCGTGTTCGACGAACACCAGCTAAGTTGTCTGACTAGCTATCATTCCACTTTATCAACTATTTTGTAGAACCTAAAAGTTACAGGGAAGCTTCAATAATACCAGAATGACAAGACTCAATGGGAGAAAAACTGACTGCACATAAACTAGCCGGCACATGGGATATGGTAGATTTACCACCTGGAAAACCTGTTGTGGGAAGTCACTGGGTCTATAAGTTCAAAACGAAATCATATGGTACCTTAGAACGTTGTAAATCACGTGTGGTTTCTCAAGGAAATACACAACAGTATGGGATTAATTGTGAAGAGACTTTCGCTCTTGTTGCTCATATGACAATTGTAGTACACTTCTTGCAGCGGCTACTGTATGTAATTGGGATCTTCACCAGATGAATGTTAAAAACACATTTTTGCACGGAGAACTACAAGAGGAAGTTTATATGCGACCACATACAGGATTAGTTCATCTTCCGAATCAAGTATGTAAGCTTCGTAAAGCACTTTATGGTCTCAAAAAAGCATCTTGTGCCTGGTTTGAGAAATTTTCTATTGTTATTCTTCAATTGGTTTCAGTCAAATCCCATATGACTCAGCAATGTTCATCAGAAAATCTGAAAAAGGAATTGTACTTCTTCTCTTATATGTTGATGATATGGTTATCACAAGCAGTGACTCAGAAGGTATAAAATCTCTAAAATCTCATCTGAATTCGTGCTTTCAAATGAAATACCTTGGTCACTTAAGATATTTTCTTGGCATAGAAGTTAATAGATCATCTGAAGGTTACTTTATATCTCAAGTTAAGTATGCTTCTGAGATTTTTAATCGAGATGGACTAACAGATAGTAAGGTTTCAGAAACACCTTTAGAACTGAATGTTAAGCTCAATCCTATTGATGGAAAAGCTCTGTCAGACCCAACTTTGTATAGACAACTAGTGGGCAGTCTCAATTATCTGACTATAACAAGACTGAATATTAGCTATGCAGTTCACATTGTAAGTCAATTCATGTCAGCTCCTCGTACCACACATTTTGCTGCAATTTCCAGGATTTTAAGATACATCAAAGGAACATTGTATAAAGGATTACAATTCTCTTCTAAGTCAGACCTACGCCTTCATGCATATACAGACTCAGATTGGGCAGGGGATGTAACAGACAAAAGATCCACATATGGTTATTGTATATTCCCAGGCAACTCTCTAATCTCTTGTCATAGTAAGAAATAGTCAGTTGTATCTCGATCTAGTGTTGAGGATGAATATAGGGCTATGGCACACACTACTTCTGAAATAGTTTTTCTATGGTGGTTACTTAGTGATATGGGCATCCATCTGATAGAATCTACTCCTTTATATTGTGATAATAGAGTTGTTATTCATATCGCTCATAATGATGTTTTCCATGAACGTACAAAACATATTGAGATTGATTGCCATTTTGTACGTCATCACTTCAAGAAGAAAACCATTGCACTACCATATATAAGTTCAGAATTTCAACTTGCGGATTTTTTCACCAAGTCATTACCCTCTCCTAGACCCAAGTTATTGTCCAGCAACCTCAAGATGTGTTTTGTACCATCTTGAGGTTGAGGGTGGTGTTAGAAGATATGGCGTATATTCGTATATTCACTATTATCTTGTTTCCTTTGTGCGTGTATTTTGTATTCATTAGATTGTATTTTTAGTTATCTTCTTTCCATTTATATGTCTATGAGTTATGTATAAGATGATGTTGTAACTATTTTGTTAATCAATCAAGTGAGAAAACCTTTTCCTCAATATACTGTTGTCATGACTAACTTGGTCAAGAGCAAGTAGGAGATATGTCTTTCAATATGCCAAAGAGTCTTGCGTTGGAGTTAAGGCATTTTTGTAAACACTTCCTAATAAATAGTTCTATTCCAAGTGAAACTTTCAGAGCCCATAACTCCTTCCGGAAAGATATGTTAGGGATCTAGACCTTTGCACTGGAGAAAAGTTGTGAAGATAGTCTTCACATGATAAAAGTTGTGAAGATAGTCTTCACAGGATAAAAGCTGTGAAGATAGCCTTCACAGAACTTAGTGAAGATAGTCTTCATAGGATAAAAGCTGTGAAGATAGCCTTCACAGAACTTAGTGAAGATAGTCTTCACAGGATTGTAATCTGACAAACTAAAAGGATAACCGGATAAACCCTTTGAATTGGGGGTTAGCCACCAGCTTTTAAGAAGAAGAAATAAAAGTAAACTTGAATTGTTATTGATTTATTTTCTAAGCAAGCTGCGGCTAGGCTATTTATAGCTTTCAAAGCCTTGAATAACAAGAAAAGAACTGAAGTTTAAAGA
The DNA here is from genome assembly GCF_003573695.1 of Papaver somniferum. Classification (NCBI taxonomy): domain Eukaryota; kingdom Viridiplantae; phylum Streptophyta; class Magnoliopsida; order Ranunculales; family Papaveraceae; genus Papaver; species Papaver somniferum. Next base: position 57,094,474 of record NC_039364.1, on the reverse strand, counting down.
CAACCTAAACTAGGAAAGAGTTTAACTAATTATGGAAAGCTAGGAAACTAAATACAGCAAATAACTAACTGTGTGGTGTTGGCATCACAACATCCCACCCCTCTTGAAAACAGACTTGCCATCAAGTCTTATATTCTGGAAATCGCGCAACGAAATCATCAGCGTCCTCCCAAGTTGCTTCATCTTCAGGATGGTTCTTCCATTGCACGAGCCATTGAGTACCAGCATGATTTTCCTTCTTGTACATTCGTCTCTGTAAAATTGCAGATGGTTCCCATTTGTCATAGTCAATTATATCTGGTAAAACAGCGACAATATTAACAGTTGCGCCGAGTTTTTATTTTAGATGAGAAACATGGAAAACGGGATGAATATGACTGGTGGTAGGAAGCTCTAATTTATAATCCACTGTTCCAATTTTCTCCAAGACTCGAAAAGGCCCGTAAAAACGAGGAGAGAGCTTCGAAAAAGATTGACTAGCAACAGTTGTTTGTCGATATGGTTGGAGACGCAAATAGACCCAATCATTAATCTCAAAATTACATTCTGTTCTGTGAGAGTCAGTATATTTCTTCATCTAGCTTGAGCTTCATGCAAGTGAGACTTCAACAGTTTAAGAGTGTGATCTCTGGCTTGAAGATTTATATCAACATCATGTACTGAGGTAGAGCATGGTAAGTATGATAAAATGGTTAGAGGAGGTCTGCTATACAAAGCTTCATATGGAGTCATTTGGATGGCAGTATGAAAGCTTGTGTTATACCACCATTCAGCCCAAGGAAGCCATTTAAACCAATCTTTTGGCTTCATACCAGCAAAGCAGCGCAAATAACACTCTAGAGTACGATTAGTAACTTCAGACTGACCATCTGATTTTGGATGGTACGCTGTACTGTGACATAGTTGGGTGCCTTGTAAAGAAAAATATGCAGTCCAAAAATTGCTCATGAATATCGCATCTCTATCACTGACAATACTCTTTGGCATACCATGAAGACGAACCACCTCTCGTACAAATACTTGTGCAACTATGCTTGCATAATAGGGATGACACAAAGCAATAAAATGCGCATGCTTAGAAAGTCGATCAACAACAACCAAAATGGAGCTTTTTCTCTCAGATGGAGGAAACGCATCGATGAAATCCATTGAAATATCAAGCCAAACATCAGCAGGAATGGGTAAGGGATTAAGAGGCCAGAAGGAGATATCGATTCAGTTTTATTACGTTGACAAATATCACAACGATCAATGAACTCTTTAATTGAATGTTTCATTCCCTTCCAATAAAATTTTTGTTGCAAGATCTTGAAGGTTCTTAAGTAACCTGAATGACCTCCCATTGGAGTTGTGTGAAATTCTTCCAATAGTTTGGAGCACCAAGAAGAAGAAGAAACAACCACAATCCTTTGCTTATATCGTAAAATTCCATCTATATAAGTAGTTGCGCTTGAAGCCAGGATTAGTACGTAAACTAGAAATTAATGACCCATATGCATCATCCTAACGACATTCTTTGACAATTTCTTGCACACCAGAGAAAATAGATATTGAGAGTGAATTAAGTTGAGGGCTGGAGAGACGAGATAAAGCATCAGCAGCTACGTTCTCTTTGCCATGACGAAAAACAATCTCATAGTCATATCCCAACAATTTAGATAGCCATTTTTGTTGTTCCATAGATGATAATTTCTGATCCAAAAAATACTTCAATCTTCTATGATTGGTATAGATCTTAAAATGTCTTCCCACTAAATAAGGACGCCATTTTTGAACAGCAGATACGACTGCTAACATCTCTTTGTCATAAACGGAAAGATTTAATTCTTACCAGATAACGGCTTGTTGTAGTAAGCAAGAGGTCTGCCAGACTGCATTAATACGGCACCCAAACCACCACCCGAAGCATCACATTTAAGATAAAACTCCTTGCTAAAATCGGGTAATGCTAATACAGGAGTTGTAGTAAGAGCATGCTGCAACAATTTGAATGAAGAAGTAGCATCATCATTCCAAGCAAAAGCATCCTTTTTTAATAGCTGAGTCAAAGGTTTACTGATAGTGCCAAAATCCCTGAAAAACTTGCGATAATAACCAGCAAGACCAAGAAATGCGCGAATCTCTTTAACTGTGCTAGGAATAGGCCAAGAAAGAATACTTTTGATTTTATCATCTTCAACTGATACCCCATTAGATGAGATAACATGGCCGAGATGACCCACTGAAGATTGAGCAAGTGTGCATTTAGACTCTTTCACGAACAATTGGTTGGAACGTAAAATATCAAACACAATAGACATATGCTTAAGATGCTCAGAAAAACTCTTACTATATACCAATATGTCATAAAAAAAAACGAGCACAAACCTGCGTAAATGAGGTCTGAATATATCGTTCATCAAACTTTGAAATGTACCTGGAGCATTCGAAAGTCCAAAATGCATGACCAAGAACTCATAATGGCCATCGTGCGTCCGAAAAGTTGTGTTAGCAATATCTGGCTCAAAGAGACGAATTTGATAATAACCAGAGCGTAAATCGAGATTTGTAAATAAGCACGCATCGTGTAACTCATCCAAGAGTTCATCAAACAAAGGAATAGGAAACCTATCTTTGATAGTAAGTTTATTTAATGCCCGATAGTTCACACACATCCTCCAAGTACCATCCTTTTTACGAACCGTTAAAATTGGAGACGAAAAGGGACTGGAACTGGTACGGATCAATCCAGCTTCCTTTAACTCAGCAACTATTTTTTCAATCTCATTCTTATGAAAATGAGGGTACCTATATGGTCGAATATTAACCGGAGAAGAATCAGCTAGTAAAGGAATGTGGTGATCATGCTGTCGTGAAGGTGGTAATGAATCAGGAGACTGAAAGATGTCTGAATATGTGGATAATAAATGTTGAATTTCAGGTGGTAGTTCGGCATTTAAATCCCTTGTAGACGCATTAAATTCAAATAATTGGAACAGAATTCCAAAGTGCTCCTTGTTCAATAAATGCTGCATGGGAGAACTGTCCATCATCATTACAGTTGAGGCGTTGTTACCCACCAAAAGAATGTCAGCATCTTGGATGTTGAACGTCATAGTTAAAGCTGTAACATCCCAAGAGATTTCACCTAACGTACGTAACATTGGACACCCAACACGGCATCACAACCACTAATAGGTAATAGATGAAAATCAGAAGTAAAATTAAAGCCCTGTAGCTGAATTGGAATATTAATACAAGATCCTTGAGTACTTATCTGACCACCATTACCAACCGTTACACGTAAGTCAGCATCTGTGGAGAAAATAGAATAACCACATTGTTTGGCTACCTTTGGATGAAGAAAATTGTGTGTAGAACCCGAGTCGACAAGAACTGTTAAAGCTTGTCCCTTAGTAAAGCCAGAAATACGCATTGTCCTAGGAAAAGGAGTACCCAAAAGAGAATGGAAAGTGATCTTGGCCTCAGATTCAATTGGTTCAATATTAGTGTCAGCATTGTTAGTGTCCACAAGTTTCTCACTAACATCCTCAACGTCAGCAGTTATTTCAAGAACATCTGAAATAGTCAATCTGGGATTGGCACAAACGTGAGTCGGTGTAAAGAGTTCATCACAATTAAAACAGAGTCCTTGGGCACGTCTTTGTTTCTGTTCATCCAATGAAAGTCGTCTAGCTCCAGGTGGTATAGAGAACTTATTGTATGAAGTTGGTTGTACCGTAGCAGCAGGCCTAAATGGAGGAGGACGATAAGGTTGTCTTGCGACAGCCTTAGTAACAACTGCATAAGCCTCTTCTTGATGAAGTGCTTTTGTAACGTCTCAAGTAATGTTTGTGGTGCCAACAACTTAATCGTAGCACCAATATGAAGTTTTAGAGAACGAATGAAGCAACTGATTAAATAATCCTCAGGAAAATCAACAAAGTTTAAGAGATACTCAAATTCAGAGATATGTTCACGAACTGTACCTTTCTGATTAATTATGCTAATAGCTAATCGAGCATCAACAAATTTCTCCGGAGCAAATCTTTCACGAACCAAAGTACAAAACTGTTCCCACAAATTGACTGCAGTTTGGGTTCTTCTCCATCGAAACCATTGGTTGGCCTCGCCTTTAAGATGAGCAGAGGCGAAAATAATTTTAAGAGCATCAGAGGTATTGTAAACACTAAAATATTGGTCTGCATTGAAAATCCAGCCATCAGGGTCTTCACCAGCAAAGGTTGGAAATTTCATATTAGGGCGCAGCTGTTGTGGTTGACCATGATGTTGTGGTGGAGGGGGATTTGCAGCACCAGGACGCTGTTGTAGCAGAGGTAAAAATTCTCTAAATACGTTGCGGAAAGAGGTTTCCATGGATGTGGCAAGTTGTGTGGCGAGAGCAGTACGTTCTTGTTCACGGAGCAACAACTTATCTGCCATCTTCTTCTTTTAAGTCTCTTCATTAAGAACATGAAGGTTAGTAATAGTCTAAACAAGATTGTCCATCTTATCTGTTAATACTTCAATACCTTCATGCACGTTCTTCTGTGTAAGACACGGTGAGGAAAGAAAGAACCCTAAAAAAAATTGGTCGAATTTTGGAGATTGAATTGAACCTTCTCTGATCCAGGTGTTAGGGTTCTATACCTTTGCACTGGAGAAAAGTTGTGAAGATAGTCTTCACAGGATAAAAGCTGTGAAGATAGCCTTCACAGAACTTAGTGAAGATAATCTTCACAGGATTGTAATCTGACAAAGTAAAAAGAGAACCGGATAAACCCTTTGAATTGGGGGTTAGCCACCAGCTTTTAAGAAGAAGAAATAAAAGTAAACTTGAATTGTTATTGATTAATTTTCCAAGCAAGCTGCGGCTAGGGTATTTATAGCTTTCAAAGCCTTGAATAACAAGAAAAGAACTGAAGTTTAAAGACAGCCTAAACTAGGAAAGAGTTTAACTAATTATGGAAAGCTAGGAAACTAAATACAGCAAATAACTAATTGTGTGGTGTTGGCATCACAACAGAATAATTCGGAGTTGGATGAGCAGAGGCAATCCTAGAGTCATTTAGATTTTCATACATAGACTTCGACTGTAAATTCTCCAAACTTTATGAGAAGCCATTTGAGTTAGGTTGTCGTAAAAGTTCACATCTAGTGTTTACCTTTTCTAGGATATAGTTAGGCTGTTGTTCTTCCAACTTCCAGAGACGGGCCTAGCAAGGGGCTAAAGGAGGCTATAGCCCGTCCCTAATTTTTGGGTAAAATATTTTTATTATAGAAACTTAGGTTAAATTTTATGTTTAGCCCACATATTAGTTGTATTTAGCTAATTGTATGTGATTTTAAGCCCATATTATGAGGTGATCAAAATTTAAGTCATGTTTAAAGTAAATAGTCTTCTTCCACTCACTACCTTTCTACTCTTACTTTCTTCTCTTTTGGTAATCACTTTGTTTTTCTGTTATTTGTGTTTGGTTTAACTTTTATTTCCCCAGCTATTTAGTATTGTACAGGTGGATCACTATTTGGCCACTAATTATGTCATGTACACCAAAAAAAATTGTCGTGGCCTTTGGCCGCATTATCGACTGTTACAATCCAGCCCTACCCAAGAGAGAATCCTGAGTCCGTCCCTGCCAACTTCCTATATACTCCCTCCGTCCCTAATAAGATGACCTACTTGGTTTTAAACTTTGATAGATGACATATTTCACTAATCAAGAGATATTTCTAAAACTACCCTTTTAATTGATTATTTTTTCTATAAGAAATATGTATAATTTGATAGTCATGTTTATATTCGTTGAGTAGGTGTTTTAAAATGCTTTTCAACGGTATAAAGTTTATAAAAAACCGTGGTATAGTTTAAGAGATAAAGTGTTTCTAAATTTTACTAATTATTGTCCATAAGGGTATAATTATAAAAAATAGTTAAATATACTCAATTTTTCTCCTTGTCTTAAAATTTGTGCAAACTACAACTAGGTCATCTTATTAGGGACGGGGGGAGTATCTTGTAATCGGTTCTAGGATATGGTTAGGCTGTTGTTCTTCCAACTTCCTATATATCTTGTAATCGGTTACTACTATAATACGGAGGATATATTTAGGTTGTGTTCTTTGAACCCCCGATATATCTTGTAATTGGTTGCTACTATAATACGGAATAGTGCATTAACGTGGAGATTTTCAGCTGATTCAGAAATGAGTCTGCTTGACATGGAAATTTGCACTATAGTAGGAACCAAATGTACAGATCAAATATATTCATCATATACAAAGCAGCTATTATTCTTGGTAAACAATATATTTTCTTCTTCAACTAAATCTACTATATGTCATTCTCATCTTCGGTGTTCATCAGACTCCACCAAGTAACATACACAATTTCGTCCATTCCCAGTTACTCGTTCAGGATTCTTCATTAGGCAATCACTTTCCATGGTTTTTTATAGCTTATTTGAAGACCTAACTTCTGATCTAAGTTGTTCTATCCGCTGATGTAATCTTCGTTTGTGGTCGTGAATTTTCCACAAACCGTGTCCCAATATAACGCCCGAGTATATTCCATGTGTTATCATGGGGCTGAGTATGTTATTTGTCTGCATATGTGAACAAAGACGGCATCATTAACTCTCATTCTTCCTATGAGTGCAGACTTGCAAAATGAGGTAAAGCAACAAAAAAATCCTACTTGAATCCATTCAAAGCCAAGGTAAAGTGCTAAAATTCCCTCCAACAGGGGCGAGTAAATCTTCCTCATTTGCCTTTTCTCGTACCAAGCTGCATAACATTGAGAGAGCAGTGATAAAGATGAGAAAAGGTAGCATGTTGTGACCATCTAATTCGTAGCATAGTACTAACAAAAAGAACATAAGTGAGAACACAGAAACATACCTGCAAAGAGCTTTTTAAGATCGTTACGGCTAGAGCGAGATGGTAAGACTGGCGCTACCACATATGTAGGATCTGAAGAGGAGAAAGACACCAATAATTAAAACAAAGATAACTTCACTAGCGAATGCGTAATCCCAGATTGTTCACCCTACCTTAATATCGGTGAATAGCCTTTCATTTATCTGCTTCGAAATGTGCTATAAAATTAAGACTGAACAAAACATCACGGCTAATACAAACAAAACCACCAAAGGATTACCTTTTGGAGAGGCAGCTACATAATATAGTGACCCTGTAAGAGCAGCTGTGATCACAGCTGCAAATGCTTGAGCAAAAGGGACAAATGGCGGTAACACACCAGTCTGCACAATTTTAAACCATAAGGATCGAGTAACGATATTTATAGAGTCAGCAGCACTACTGTGAAGATATAGTACAAGAGTTGTGTTTATACCAGCGCTGCAATTCCTCGAGCATCCTTCATCAATTCGGTGCCTCCTCTTAAAAAAATGTCAGCTAATCCCCCCTACAAAATTAAAAGGTTTAATGCACCCTAGCTACTTAGTGCTGTGGAATCAAACTTGATCAAAAGCTAGTCTGGATGATTGTAATATACACAAAACGAAGTAAAGCATAACTTACCTGAACTGCTGCTCGATAGAAAAGCTCCTCTCCTATGGAACTAGCAGTTACAATGAGTATGAACTGCAAAAGTGTGGAAGAAACTATTATTCTTTCTTTAGAAAGCACTTGACCTAATGCTAAGACACAGTTGATGATTTATACTTCCCATTTTAATTAGGCTGATAGAAAAAGAATTAAAAGCTTAGTCATAAAAGATACAGTTGACGATTTATAGTTCCCATTTTAAGTAGGCTGATAAATTTAGAGTAGTAATTTACCTGCCACGGTGACATCCCATAAAAGAAGCTCCTGAGCTCCTCATCTTCCACATCTCTGATGGCACGTGCAGGAGGAGATAACTTCACAACTTCATCCTGTAAACATCTTAAAAAGCTTAGTCAAAACTGAGCCAATATAAATTCTAAATTTGCCAAGCAAACCCTTGAATTATTCTGTAATGGCTGATCAAACAACTTTTAGCATTATTTTTCTCAAGAATTTCAAAATATCTTGATGGGAATTATGAAAATGTTACAATGATGAGTTGACAAACGCATCTTACATACATCTAATATGAAGAGAAGAGCCATAATTGGTGGAGCTGCATACCCAAGTCCTTCTAAAACAGCATCTAATGATGGATTGAACCCTCCCATGGAATCAATTCCGGACATGGAACATATGAACCTTCCTGTTAATGCCATTGCTCCATATATCCCTGATTTTCCAACAAACAAACAAAAAAATACAATGAAATAACATTCAGATATATCAATTGATTATGTCATGCTGAAAGTTGATAAAGAGTACTGAACAAATATAATTGTATCAGTTTAGATCCTAGAAACCGTGCTCACATCCAAGCTCCAATATGCTGAAGCGCTACAAGTTACAATCTATACCGTTCACTTGGGTTATCCACATTTTGCCTATGTGTGCCATCCGGAAAAGCCTAAAACATTTGTTTTGCAGTCAAACTTTCCTTATATCGTGGTTTTGCAGTCAAAATTTCTCATCAGAAGAAACTAAAAATAAAGTTCTTGCTTTTCACACTCCCCATTCGAACTTTTTAATAATTCCCACCCACAAAGACTTGAAATTAAAACATGCAAGAATCTCAATCAAATCACAGAAAGGTATCATCCAACAAGAAAAAAAACCAAAGTTTGAAATGATTGGAAGTAACCCGAGCTTACCAATTCCATAAGTGAGTCTAACAACAGCTCCTAATTTATCCCAAACAGGAAGATCTTTAGTATCAGCAGCAGCAGCAGCAAAACTATCATTAAAAGTTGTTACCTCCATAACAGGACTAGTTGAAATTCCACTATCAATCCCTTCGTTACTGCTACTTCCTCCTTTTGATGAAGCCTTTATACAAGATGAAACTGAAACCCTAAAACTTGTTGTTCTTATTATTTGATTTTTAAACTGAAAAACGGGACTTCTTGAAGAAACAGAGGATAACTCAATGAAATTTGATGGTGTATTATGATGATGATGAATTCTACTACAGATTAATGGAATCTCCATATCTGAATCTGGAAACGAATTCCAGTGAGTCAGAAACTGTTTGAGTTTTCTTAATCAACAACAACCATGGTTGGCGCTTTTCTGTCTCTCTCTTTAAAAAACAACTCATAGAAACTCTGTACGCCGTTTCTTTTCATATTTGTTTATTTAAGATAGAGCTTGTACTCTGAGAGAGTAACATGAAGTTCGTGAATTCGTGTTTAGCCGTTGACAATATCTTGTGATGCGCATCTGCCTATCTCGAGGATATTTACGATTGTCATGAGATGCTTTCACCCATTTTATGCGGATATGTAATAAATGAAACAGCTTGGGTGGAAATATCTTCAAAAGTGTGATGGTCTTTTTCAAGTAAAATTTTGTACTTTTTCGATCAACAAATGTTATGAGAACCATACGAATATGATCCAGGGGGCGCTAAATTACTCATCTTTAGCCGTTTGATTTGTACGGTGCGAGGTTCCAAGTAACCGATATAATAGGGATACAGGTTGCTTCGTGATTCAGTGCTACTTTCCCTTCATGTTTATGTTGTCGGATATTGACACGTAGATTATATGGACCCAAAGAATTTTTAGATTCTTAATAGACGGCTCCGATTAAATTTCGACACCGTATTAATCGACACGGTTGACAAGTACACAAGTACGTTACGTTATATATGTGGTTTTAGCCCCGTAGGACAAAAAGGAGATGCGGACGAACAGACTTCAGAATTCAGAGTCCTTGACTACAATTTATCTCTTTTGTAAGTGATAGGTTGGATATTCTATTAACCAATTGATAACTGCCACGTACACTTTAGATAATGGGAAAATACAGCATCTATCTCAGTTCCAAACTTGCTCTATCGGATTTAAATTACTTTTTTTCTAAGCATCTGTCCGACTTGAATCCTTTCACTCCTTATCGGGATCCCTCCTCGAACTGACCATTAGAGCATCCACAGTGGGCGAGTATAACCAAATTTATGGGATGAGATCCTAACACAGTGGGACGGAGTAAAGATCAAATTTGGACCAAAGATCAAATTCCAGACCAAATATGGTCGCGACCAAATCCCAAATTCTAATATAGTCGGGCGTAAATTTAAAGTACGCTTGATGCTGGGCGTAAATTTAAAGTACGCTTGTTAACGGGCGTAAACCAAATTTACGTATGTTGGTGGGGCGGAATTTAAATTTACGTTTGTTGCGGGCGTAACATAAATTTACGCCTGATGAGACGGACAGAAGAATTCCGCGCGTTGCCAGGCGGACACCAAAATTCCGCCTCTCTGGGGCGGACACCAAAATTCCGCCCCTCTCAAACGGACTTTTTTTTTACGCCTCAGCAAAATTATGAAACATGAAATGAAAATTTTCGAACGTTAGAATGATAAATTTTTCGAACGTTGGCGTTGGAGATTGCGTAGCAGATTTTTGACCGTTGGTAAGATATTTATATCTTTCGAACGTTTGAAATTGAATGTTAATAACGGGTTTATTTTATACCTATATATACCAGATGAATTCCTTTCACATTTTCATATCATTCGTTTGTATTCGGCAAGAAAAAAATAGTATCAGGAAGAAAAAATAGTTTTCCATATTTCAAATCATTTTGAAAATTTTCATCGAATCGTTTTTAATGTCAACACCACGAATAGCAAGAGGTCCAAATTTTACGACAATCGAAGATGTCACGATGTGTAAAATTCATTTATCAATATCTCAAAATCCCGGCGTTGGAGCCGATCAATCAGAGATTGCGTTGTGGACTCGTATCAAGGATGATATTGAAGCTCATTTACCGGATAAACCAGAGCGGTCTTGGAGTTCCTGGCAAAAACGATTTCAGGGAATAAGTAAAGAAGTGGCGTTGTTTTCGGCAAAACAGGCGGAAGTGGAAGGTGAATATCATACGGGATGGGGTCCGGAAATGACCGTGAGTATTCTCTCTGTTTTGAAACAATTATTTTCTAATATTGAGATGCCCATGAACCTAATTGTTTTTAAAAACATTAACAGCTCGAAGAAGTAAACAAACGGTTTAAGGAATGCAATCATGGAAGAAAATTTAGGCACGAAGAGTGCTACCCAATTGTCATAGAAAATATAAAATATAATCGTCGATCGACTTTTGTTTTTGATACGACGCACGATTTGGATAGTAGCGTGAATACCGAGGAAGATGGCACTCAAGTCGAGTCCGGTAACGGTAACGACACAGATAAAGGAGACATAGAGAATACATACCTTCGTCAGATGGGAAAAAAAGCAGCTAAACGACTGAAGAAAACCGGGCGAGAGAAATCCAACCGCCAAGAGGAATTGATGGGAATAATTATTACACAGCAAGAAAATTTCAATTCTCATTACCGGGAACAATCAAGATTCAAGATGGAACAAAAAAAGGCCGAGTTTGCACAAAAACAAGCTGAGCATGCGGCTAAAATAGCCAAGGAGGTCGCAGACGATGAATTTCGCATCATGATGATGGATCTTTCCAAATTGGATCATGTACAAAAGGAGTACTTCGAACTTCGAAAGGCTTTAATAGTACGGGACAAAAGGAGCCAATTATAATCGTCAAAACGGGATAGTTCGAACCTTAAGTATTAAGTCTGCGACTAAAAAGTGATAATAGTTTTAGTAGTTTATTTACGTTTTAATATGTATTAATTTTGTCATTAGTCGTATTATTATGTAATATTTGGGATTTAATTTTATCTTCATTTAATTTAATCAACTTTAACTTATTTTGTAACATCTTACTTTAATTTACCAAGTGATGAGTATATGAAATAGAGTTAATACATTTCAATAAAATTATTCGTTAAAATAAAATCACATAATTTTTTCATATGGGAAACAACATTTAATTCCAATATTTTGTCCTCGTCTCCAACCTTTTAATTCCCATATTCTGCCCATATATGTTCGATTAAGTCATCGCGCAAGCGAATATGCCTATCTTTGCTGCGCATATGACGTCGGCGTTGCTCAGCTCTAATTTGGGAAAACTCCTCACTGTTGCCTCTTAATATATTAACCGGTGTCGGGTTGCTACGATGATCATAAACATGTGGCCATTCACCGGGTAGACGCTCATCCTCGACTATCATATTATGTAAGATAATACACGTTTTCATGATATAGGCAAGCACATCTGGATTCCACATTCTAGCAGGTTGTTTGATGATTCCAAACTGTTGTTGAAGTACACCAAATCCCCGCTCTACGTCTTTTCTTGCACCCTCTTGCATCGCTGAAAATATCTCTTTTTTCCTACCAAGCGGATGTTTAAACGCCATAATAATAGTAGCAATTTCTGGATATATTCCATCACCTAGATAATACGGCATGTCATAAGAATGACCGTTTACCACATAGTTCACCGGTGGTGCTTTTCCCGTAACTCACAACGCCATTCCAAGAAAATATCCATCTCGAGTCCGACAGCTTCCTAGCAGACTTTCCCATCTCAGAACTGAGGACGTCGGTGTATGATTCCCATGGGTGCCATGTCACTTGGTCAATCGTCAGCTGATTCAGTAAAATCCTACAACGAATAATATCATTCTGACACCTCCTTCCATTCCATCTGGAAATTACAGGCCATTTCTGTTCATTACCGGTCATTAAGATGTCTGGTCGACATATGCCTAGGTATTCATACCCCCAAAACTAGTCCATAAATTAATGAATCAAATTAATATATCCAAGGAAATAAACTTAAATGAAAATATACTTTACGTTGAAAATTAAAATAAAATCGATTACCAAAATACCTCTAATATTTGGAAGGGCCCGCTTAGTGCCTTCTGTTGTTTCCTACAAGCTTGTCGGAGACCTGCATACAATCTCGAAAAGGCACTACCGCCCCAGTCAAGGTCTTGTATTTTATCAATTTCTTCGAAAGCAGCTAACCATCCAGCATCAATATAGTTCCTTGCATTAGGAAAGAAAAATTGACCCAAAACATACATAAAAAAGGCAATTGCTATTCTATGGGCGAGGAGAGAATCTTCATTAGCCGCCACCAACTTATCTTCTTTGAAGTATGAGCTTAAATATGTAATTGTAATTGAGTTTGATACCCACGACGCGCCTCTTGTTCCCTGTGTGATATCCGGAAAAATCTTCTCACGGACATAGTCAAATTGGTATAGGCTCGAATCATACGGAACTACATAACCATCACCGATACTCAGTCCAGTTAACATGACCCAATCTAATGGCGTGAACCCCATCCCACCAAATGGAAAATGGAACGTGTTGGTTGTATCCCAAAACCTCTCAACAATATAATCAACAACGGCATGTTGGGTAACGTTACACTCTATGTTCAACAATTTTTCCCACCCCGCTTTTTCAATCAAATATTTAACTCTAGGACAATGTATTGAAATAAATTTATAATAATGAATTACCGATGCCAGACATCCACGATGTTTAAACTTAAATGTTGGTGCGTCTGAAAATGTAATGTCTTCAGTAGCGTGCGGCTTATCATCTTCCACTATAGGAAACCTCCCTAACCCGTGGACGTCGACCTCCTCAATTTGACCGGTAGAGATTAAGTTGTAATCAGCTTCGGTAGATTTTTGTCTCTTGTTGGTCTTTTGGCGACCACTAAACCTCGATATAAACTTGTTCATTCTACGCACAAACATGTTAAATACAATTTCATAATTAAAAGACCAATCCACGAACCATAATAGACATAAATTTAACCGAACAAAATTTCAACATCATAAAATTCCATAAACATAAATTTAACCAAAAAAATAATTATCCAATTAACTATATTTATAACTATTTATAATTAACAAAAAATTAAATTAAAATACGAAACTAAATTAACAAAAAGATAAATTAAATTAAATCACGTAACTAAATTAACAAAAAATAATTATCCAATTAACTATATTTATAACTATTTATAATTAACAAAAAAATAAATTAAATTACGAAATTAAATTAACAAAAAAATATATTAAATTAAATCACGTAACTAAATTAACAAAAAAAAATTATCCAATTATTAATATTTATAACTATTAAATAAAACAAAAAATTAAATTAAATTACGAAACAGTAACAAAAGTAATAACATTAACATTAACATACTATTGGATTAAGATGTGATTAACCCAATTTTAATAAGATTTGATTAACCCAATATGAATATCCAATTAGTAATAAAGTCTGATTCAATTTTCAACGTAAAAACCCTAAATAAATTCGAACAAAAAATACAATACATGATATTATTATTACACAAATTGAATAAAGAAAGTAGAAAATACATACCTTATAATGGAGTTTTTAGGGTTTTTGTGGAGTTTTTAGGGTATTTGTACGGTTGGTAGATGGGAATGGAGAAGAAGAATATGAACTGTGGAAGAATATGAACTGTGGAAGAATATGAACTGAGAAGAAGAAGGCTCGTGTAGAAGAGATGGGTTGTGGTTGGGAAGGAGAGGCGGTATTGGTGGAAGGGGCGGTTTCATAAGATTACGCCCGATTTCATCAGACGGACAGGAAGAGTACGCCCTAACCCTGAACCCTAATGAAAACCTACTGGGCGGAAATTTTGGTTACGCCCGTCTCAGGCGTAATAATATTTTACGCCTGACAAATTCATCACGCGGACAGCAGATGTCCGTCCGTACAATTCATCACGCGGACACCAAATGTTCGCCCGTCTGATCTCACACGTGCTGTGTGACCGTGTTTAACTCGGGCGGAATTTAGTTTTACGTTTCTTCGAGCGGTCATTTGGAATCCGTCTGATCAACGGGCGGAATTTAAGATTCCGCCCCTTACCAAACGTAATTTATATTTACGCTCGATAACAAACGTGATTTATATTTACGCCCGTTTGAAACGTAATTTATAATTCCGCGCAGAAATGAAACGTAACTAATACTTCCGCCCGTCTTCATGCGTAAAATTGTTTTACGCGCGACCAAATTTGGTCTTCTCCCCATAACGTCACAATACAGATTAAACTCATATTTAGTCTTTTTTTTTGGTCTTTGATCTTTGAGTTTAGTCGTACCATTGCAGTCGCTCTTAGATGTCCAGATTGCAAATTTTAGTCGTCACATTTCAAACCCCGTGAGATTGGGGTATATCCAGATTAATTGGGGTATATCCATTTTATTTCTATCAAAATTAGTGTGATAAGGGGTGTCTAAAAGGTATTAAAAGACCAAACTGCCCATACTAAAAAAACCATGCCGACCAAAACATATTAAAAAAAGAAAATCAAAATCTTTCTTCTACACTCTAACTATACATGTGAAATCAAAAAAAAAAAATGAAGAATCAAAACGAACCAAAAGTCGGCAAGGTATTTTTTTGTCGGCAGGGTATAAGGTTGAATACCATGCCGACTTTTCATCTCTGAAATTAGCAGTTACAGGGTCGGCAAGATATCCATCTCTATATCTTGCCAACTATATTTTAGTCGGCAGGTTATGAAATTAATACCTTGCCGACTAATCATGAATTTGTAACACCTTTTCTGTATGTCAAAAATCCTATAGTCGGCAGAGTATTTTTCTATCGACCTTGCCGGCCATAAGTTGTCGGCATGTTCTTCATCCACAGACCTTGCCGGCCGGATATAGTCGGCATGTTCTTCATCCGTAGACCTTGCCGACTTTTCATATTTTCAGAACTGAAAATGTTGATTCCTTCTATAATTCTGAGTATAAAATCGCCCAACGGCTCTACAATCCCATATTTATAAGTGTTTGGGCAGTACGATTTCATTTCCGTTACAAGTAGAATTCTTAAAAAAAAAAAAAAAAACTCAAAAATCTACTCACATCCATGAATTCAATCTAAAATAAAACATAATTTCAAAATTATAATCAACTAATTAACTAATTAAATTAATTATCCTAATCACATTTATTAGTGTTAATTAACCACGGGGCAGATTAGCCATTTTTGTAAATATGTGAATAAGGGGGTTTGTGTTTTACTTCAAAATGACTTTATTTTGTCTGATTTGGTATACCCAATCAAGCCGGGATAAATACACTCCCCGGAAAATTGTGTGTACTTTTATTGTCATCCGTTGAATGGTTTCAAAAGCATTTGTTGGATTATTAGAAACTGCGGGTTGTTTCTTGTTACGACTTACGACCTTATGAAAGACGGGATAATCAGTGGGGAGACAATTGTGGGACTGGTGTGGAATAGTCTAAATGGCCGAAAGGGGTTCGATCCTAAACTAGTATTAGTAGCAGGTTGGTGATCGTTGTCGTATGTGTCAAAAATAATTTCACTTTCTCACTCAACTAGATATAAATGAAGTACGTGGTAAGAAAGGGTTCGCTCCCACAGAGACGCAATTGTTGTTATTTTATTTTCAGTTTCTTAAGTAACCCGGGGGGGGGGGGGGATTTCTGATTTTTATGCAAAGCAATAAAATGTAAATCAAAAACAAAGTAAATAGTAGGAAATAATCAATAGTTGTGAATATTGGTCAAGGAGTTCATCTTCAATCTCAAACAAGTGCTTGCATACATGATTAGAATTACGTTTTAATCTCTATTTTTTATCAAAAACCCTAGACTATCAAAAGAGCAAGATAATCCGTTAATTTCCTGAGTTTATCACCACACACATTAAAGATGCGCATGTGAAATCTACCTAAAGAATAACCTAACGCCTTGAGCTAATTAAGTTTAATTCCTATGAGCGTTAAGCTTTAGAAATAGGCTAATCAATGCAATTGTCATACATTGCGCATGAAAATTCGGACAAAGGTCAAACTCTACATATGATTACAAGAGTGTATCACTACAAGACGTAATCATATCATGTTACTTGTATTTAGGGTTATCGCTTGATAATTAACCCTCAATTAGTTGTGGATTGGATGTGAGTCTAATTAATTGGCCACTTAACTAAACAAACATCTAAATCCTATTGTAATACGTCAATCATGCTATTATGATGCATAGTAGAAGTTCGAACGATAATCAAGAGAGAAAACTAATGCATTAATCAAGCACAAATTGTCAATATCGGATTACATCCTTAACCATACATCAACATAATTATAATGAATAAAGAAGATGAAAATAACCAAAGCAACCCCTAAGATATCCGGCTCTCTCCCCCAAAGCTCCAAGTAGAAAATACGTGATATATTTGTAGAAGTCTTTCCCTTGTATCTCTTTTTGTTTCCAAAAGTCCATAAGATAGAAGTCCACCAAGCCCATATGTAAGAAAGAACCATGTAAAAATTATTCCCAAAAAGTGCCGTCGAGTGACCCAAAAATTAGACGGAAGCATGTCGGAAAAGTCACCGGGAACCAACTCAGGTGACCAAAAAAATTGTATTGTCGGTCACTGCTCACCAGAGTCAAATAACGGTCAACCGTCTAAATTGACGGTTAACTAACGGTCAAGGGAGTCAACTGAGTCTGAGGCTGAGTAAAGATTGAGTCGGCTGTCTAACTCAGCTGAGTCAGGGCTAACTGGGTTGCCAGGCCAAAGCCATGACCTGTTGCAGGCTAGACTTGATGTTGCGCCAAGATGGCACTACTTTCCTCACAGTTGCAGCTTCAGAAACTAGCCTAGTCCAGATTTGAGCATCACACTTTATTAAGCCGCTACAGAGACTATCCTAGTTAACTTCGAACTGGAATGTAGTTGAGTCTTAACCAAGTCTCACACCGATTAAGGTACAGTCGCGTTCCTTACGCCTCTGAATCCCAGCAGGACTCTACGCACTTGATTGCCTTAGTTGATCTCACCCACAACTAAGAGTTGCTACGACCCAAAATCGAAGACTTTATATACAAATCTGTCTCCCACAAAAAAGTCTATTCTGATAGATAGATCTGTCTCCCACATAAATACCTACGAATTTTTGTTCCGTCTTTTGATAAATCAAGGTGAACATGAACCAATTGATAATACGGTCTTATTTCCCGAAGAACAGCCTAGAAATATCAATTACCTCACAATAACTTAACTATATGGTAGTGGAACAAGTTATTTGGAATCACAAAGAATGAGACGAAGAGCTTTGTGATTACTTTTTGTATCTTACCTATCAGAGATAAATCTCGAGCCAATCTTAGAGAAGATAGTACTCAATACGATAGAACAAGTAAGATCAGAACGCGCAACTACAGAGAAAATAGTTGGGTCTGGCTTCGGAATCCCGATGAAGTCTTTAAGTCGTTAACCTATAATGGTTTTAGGGAAAACCTAGGTTAAGGGAGAGTCGACTCTAGTACGCAACTAGTATCACACAGGAGGTGTAGGGATTAGGTTTTCCAGTTGCTAGAGTTCTCCCTTATATAGTCTTCAAATCATGGTTTAATAGATTAGAAACGAAGCAATTAATATTCACCGTTAGATGAAAACCTGATTTAAGATTCAAGCTAAGTTTGCTTAAAACCAAAGCAATATCTCTCCATCATTATATGGTCTTAGCTTGTTACACACAAATGAAATATACCTTCATTTAGATATGAGTAACCATACCTAAACGTGTATATTGGGTTGGCTCAACAATAGTTAACCGAAGTTAGCCATATGAACAGTCTTGTATTAACCACATTCATTTAACACTTCTAAATCAAATGATAATCAAAGGAATCAAATTGTGTTACTCATAGAGTTGTTCAACTGTTTATATTCTCATAGAAGTATACAAGACACAATTGAAGCAAAATCGGATTGATTTAAGAGAATCAATTCATGAGTACTTAGCCAGGGTTTGCAAAGATTGCACTCCTTATAAATGTATTTGTTCATGTGTAGAAATCATACTTAACCGATTTTAGAACTTAAACCAACTCAGTTTGAAAATGGGTACACAAACTTAAGTTCCGGACTTTGGTCTTGTCCGACAGTTCGCAAACCGGTATGCATACTGTCGTTCCTGACCTAACTAAGGTAGAATTGTTCGCGTACTGTTATGCAAACTTGGTTCCCGGACTTTAACAGTTAAAACCGTTCGCATACTGGTATGCAAACTTGGTTTCCAGACTTGAATCATACCACAACAGTTTGCATACTGGTATGCATACTTTGCTATATCCAGACAATGGATAATTGTTCTAAACTCCCATTTCAATCATTGAAACATCCTTAGAAAATGGCAATAACTATCTCACACAAACTATTAGCTTATAAGTAATTTTCAAGTGATCGAATGATCAATACGAAACATTCCGAGTCGACATCAAATGACTGTCTCACACAAATCATGTAAAATGTTTCAAGGCAATTTTCACATGATCATCTTTTAACTATTATTTAGTTTCCAACAAATAAATTATTTCCAACTAAACTTGTCAAGAATAATGATGAACGTAGCTAAAGCAAAAAGCTTCCAACACATATTTCGAGAAAGATATAAGCGAGTTAAACTCAGCTCAAAATATCAAATGTGTATAATGTAAAAGTCTATATAGCTATATGACTTAGTCTCTGTTAGAGCACTGCTCGGTCGAACTCGCAAGTGTTGCTATCTCAAGCTTGTTTGTCAAGTTTAGTTGTCAAAACTATAAGTCTTGATTTCTAGACTACTTATAGCTATGTCTCGGATTAGGATATAATATGTAGTTGATATTTAGACTTCACGGCGTTCATCGATTGAAGATGAAGAACTACTAAGGGGAGCTTGTGGAACTTCATCAACAAAAGGTATGTGGAGACTTGAACTCATCTATCACTCAGAAGTCTATTTTTATTCTATCTCCTATTGAGACAAAATTTGTATAGTTATATAGACTTTACATTATACACATTTGATATTTTGAGCTGAGTTTAACTCGCTTATATCTTTCTCGAAATATATGTTGGTAAGCCTTCGCTTTAACCAAGTTCATCTTTTATTCTTGACAAAAGTCAAAAGATGATCATGTGAAAATCACCTGGTAACATCTTATATGATTTGTGTGAGACAGTCATTTGATGTAGACTCGGAGTGTTTCGTATTGATCATTTGATCACTTAAAAATTGATTTGAAGCTAATAGTTTGTATGAGACAGCTATTCTCGTCTTCCAAGAATGTTTCAATGATTAAAATGGAAGTTTAGAACAATTAACCATTGATTGGATATAGAATAGTATGGTACTTGTATGCTACCTGTTGCAAGTGTATTCCAAATTCGGGAATTTAGTATGTATACTCGTATGCGTACTGATTCAACAGTTGAAGTCTGGGAACTATAGTATGCATACCCGTATGCATACTGAGTTCGGTCATGAACGACAGTATGCATACACGTTTGCATACTCCATAACCTAGGTTTTTCCTAAAACCATTATAGGTTAACGACTTAAAGACTTCATTGGGATTCTGAAGCCATACCCAACTATTTTTCTCTGTAGTTGCGTGTTCTGATATTACTTTGTTCTATCGTATTAAGTATTATCTTCTCTAAGATTTGCTCGATATTTAATCTCTGATAGGTAAGATAAAAAAGTAATCACAAAGCTCTTCGTCTCATTCCTTGTGATTCCTCAATATCTTTCCCGCTACCATATGGTTAAGATTATTGTGAGGTGATTGATAATACTAGGTTGTTCTTTGGGAATATAAGTCTGGTGTATCAATTGGTTCCTGTTCATCTTGATTTGTCAAAGTACGGAACAAAAACTCGTAAGTATTTATGTGGGAGACAAATTCAATAAACTTTTCTGTGTGAGACAGATTTGTTTATCAAGTCTTCGACTTTGGGTTGTAGCAACTCTTAGTTGTGGGTGAGATCAGCTAAGGGAATCAAGTGCGTAGAGTCCTACTGGGATTCAGAGACGTAAGGAACGCGACTATATCTTAATCAGTGTGAGATTGGTTAGGGCTCAAATACATTCCAGTCCGAAGTTAACTTTTAGTAGGATAGAGTCTGTAGCGGCTTGATACAGTGTGGTGTTCAAATCTGGACTAGGTCCCGGGGTTTTTCTGTATTTGTGGTTTTATCGTTAACAAAACTTCTGGTGTCTGTGTTATTTCTTTTACGCATTATATTTTCTATATAATTGAAATATCACAGGTTGTGCGTAGTTCAATCAATTGGTAAATCCAACCTTTGGTTGTTGATTGAAATTGATTGACGCTTGGATATGGGTCTTTGGTACCATCCAAGTTATTTCTCAAATTAATCCGGCTCACAGATTTCTATCTGTTCAACTGCAGATTGATTTGAGAAATTGAGATATAACTCTTGGATATATTTTCCTTGATTGAGTGTGACTGTTTAGTTGATTCTCTTGGAATTATATTGGAGTTAGTCCATACAGACTGCTGAAACGAAATATTGGGTGTGGTTGTTAGACCCCCGCTTTTTCAATTGGTATCGGAACAGGCAAACACGTTTAAGACCTTATAAGTCTGTGTTTGTAGCACTCTGACTCTATAGACAGAAACGTTATCTCAACCAACGCGTCACCACTTCTGAAACGCTCTGCCTTGGTTCAAAGCTCCGTGTCTCGTGAGAATTCAATCACATCTTCTACATGGTCTGAACAGTTGGATAACCTTTCATATGAAAGTGATTCAGACAATGGATATGATGTTGATGAGGAAGTCTCGCAATACATCAAGCTTTTTGACCATTTCATAAATAAAAAGAAGTCAACATCTTGCTTGGATGAGTTTATGACCCCTCTATGTCTAGAAAATAAGAAAATGAGAAAGTTATTTGAAGGTTACGATTGTGAATATAATCTCTTACAATCCCTTCTTAAAGATTGAGAAGAAGATGCGCGTTCAAAGAACTCTGAATGTGAAAATCTTCGTCGAAATCTCGTTTTGTTGAAAGAAGAACTTGTTGAATCTGAAGCTAAATATAGCTCTCAATAATGTTGTTTTAAAGATAGAGAAAACGTTTTTCTCTCACGAGAGAAACAATTAGAGGATGATATTTTTGATGCTCAGAACAAGGTAATTATGCTGGAGGAAAACTTGAAAAAGTTTAATCTTAGTTCAACAAAATTATCCACTATGCTGGGAGCTTGTAAGAAACATCGTGATACGCGAGGTTTGGGATATGAAGGAACATACGCTCCAAGCAGTAGTAAGACTAATTTTGTTTGTACTGATATAAATTTCCTGCAGAAAACTTGCACCAATGGAAAAAATGGAAAATTACCTTTTACGGCAGAAGCTTCAATAAACAAAGGAAGTCAACCTCCTACTCATATGAGAAATATTAATAACATTCCGTTCAGATGTTATTATTGTGGAAACAAAGGTCATCTTCAGAAAAGATGTCGTTTTCGCTTCCGAAATGAAAAACTTCATAACATTCTTATCTGGATGTCTAAGGAAGTAATCAAACCGGTTTCTCATATTACTGTTCCTAAACGTCCAACTCTCAGACAAGAAAAGTGTTGTGATGAGCCAAGTCTTGTCTGTAATGATAACACAAAGGATTTCTACAATTGTCAAAAGAACTGTGTTATACGAACAAATGACTGCCTTGTTGATACAACAAGTAAGGAAAACTCTTCAAACCCTTCTTCCGTAACTAAAGGAAGTGTTGGATCAAGAGTGTCAATCGTTCCTGAATATATTCATATCAATAATCGTGTTTCGGAACTGAAGACCAGTATAAATAGACTCAAGCGCAGCATTAAGAGGCAAAGAAGGCAACTGCTTCAGGTATCTCTTGTCCTCCTCTTGTTAATTCTCTTGAGACTAACTCTATTGACTTTCCTGATAACAATCAAGAAAAAAAAAGGGAAGTCAATACCCTTGATGATCTATATGCTCGTCAAAACACAACTTGACTACTTACAAATGTGCATCCTCTTTGAGACCGTGAGAGGATGCTAATAATTCTCAAGAATCTCTTCTTCTTGACAAAGTGGTCTTTGTTGTATTATTTTCGGTTTAAAAATAAAATGATCATCCTACTGCTGGGCCTTGATCTGGTTATTTATTACATGATGTAATATAATTGAGAAATTTCTCTTTGTTGTTCACTTTGAAAAACTTCGTTTTTCCTTAATGACAGTTGATTTGTTGACTATCAACAATTACCTTGTGCTTTATTTCTGAGCCAAGATATTCTGTCTTTAGAATTTTTTTTCATATTATCAAAAACATACTTCTAAAAATAGGCTCCATTGCTTCCTTGGTTTTGGACCTGGTTCATAACCACGAACATACGTGCACCCGACCCTTACCGAACGTAAATGAGTTACCCTACGGTTTCCATATGAAAATCTCGTATAAATATATATCATGAATTCCTTTCTGATATATACTCGTTCCGTCACATCAAGACTTCTTGTGGTATTATGATGTGCACAATTGATGGATGCAAAAAGGAAGACAAAGTTGAAGAGGGGAAAGTCATTGAGTTTCATGAGAACCCTATTTTCATAACTTGCTACCATGCAGTCGATCATGAAAACGATCTTCCAGTTCAGATGTCATTTCAATTGGTTGGAAATCTTCTTCGAGATTTTGAGGTTGTTCGTGGTCAACTTGAAATTGCAACAAAGAATCTTGAATTTCTGAAGATTGAACTGAAAAAAGCAACTGATGAACTTGTTTTTGTTCGATCCCTGGTTGATGATTATATCTAAAGTGTTATTATGTCTAGGAAACTTATTATGAGAATTTATTCTTGTGTTTTAAGAAGGATAACTAGAGTTCGGAATAACATATATTGTGATTACACATAGCTATTGCCAACGATTTTCATCTTGCAATGTTCTTAGATTTATTTATTTAAATTCTAAGTTATTTGGAAGATGATTTTGCAGTATTAATCTTTATTGGTTTCATATATTGCAAATAATGTTATGGATGTGTGTTTACGTTCGTGAACTATGATTGTCCCATATATGTCAAAAGTTAAGTCTATTGTGTCATTATGCAAATATTAATAGAAAATAGAATGAACTTTTGAATTATATGTCAAAGATTAATTCTATGATATCATTATGAAAATATTGATGAAAAATAGAATGATCTTTGAATATTCCGCAGTATTGATCTTTCCCTGATCCACTTTTATGTGAAAGTACTATATGGCTCCGTAAGTTTTCTTATGTTGAGCATTTCTGATTAACTTAATCATTAAGGTTCCGTTATGGTTAATTTAATTGAGTTCTCTGGATACAAATTCATGTTTCATGTGATTTCTTAATGTCCAAAAAAATCCTTCTTTTCTTGCAAAAGTAAGGTCGCTCTTGTTGTTTTTTCAGGAATGACATTTTATGGGGGAGAGTTCTTAATTGAACTTGTGCTTAGTTGCCAAATCTTTGTGGGGAGCGCGGTTGTGGAATATTGTAGGAGTTATCTTGTATCCTTATAAAATCTTTGATGAATACACTAAGTTTCGACTATGTAAAATCATCGAAACAAAGTTGTTATGTTCCTTTTTAGTATGAAGTATCTCTTTGAGAATTTCATTATGATCCCGCTGGTTTTCATACCTTTGCCAATTTATATTGATAAAAAGGGGGAGAATTATTTTGTAGTTCACACTACATATACATATGGTTTACGGATCATTATGTAAGGGGGAGTGGTTTTCATTGTGAGATGAATTATTGACTAAGGGGGAGTGATACATATCACCATAGTATTATTGTAAAAGTTATGATACAATTGAACTTTGATGATGTGTGATAATATTATAGTTAGAACATTGCTCGGTCGAACTCGCATGCGTTGCTATCTCAAGCATGTTTGTCAGTGTTAGTGATCAAAATTATAAGTCTTGATTTCTAGTCACTATAGCTAAGTCTCTGACTAGGATATAAAGTGTAGTTGAGCTCAAGAACTCCATGGCAATCATCATACAAGACGAAGGACTACTCAAGGAACTGGTGGAACTTCATCGACTAAAAGGTATGTGGAGACTTGAACTTATCTATCACTCAAAAGTCTATCTACTCTATCTCCTATTTTGAGACAAAAGTCGTTTTTCTATAGACTTTGATTATACACATTTGCTAATTCAAGCCGAGTTTATCTCGCCTATCTATTTCTCTAAATATGTGTTGGTAAGCTTTTGCTTTGGCCAAATTCATCTTTACCTAGTGACGGAAGTCATGATACATTTCAATCACTTTGAAAATTGCTTACTTTGACGAAAAATAATTTGTGAATAAAAACTATATAATAACGTCCTCTAAGAATGTTTTAATGATTGAAATGAGAGTTTAGATTATATAACCAATGATGGTATAAGCATTGTGTGGCAACACATATATGTATAAGTCCTTTTTCCTTGAACCGAAGTTTGCGAACTTTGTTGATCAAGAGAACCGGAACAAGAGCCGTGAACTCAGTCCGCGAACCCAGTCCGCGAACTGGCGAAAGTTCTTGACCCGAGAAAATCTTCTGGAGTTTGAGAACTCCTTTCGGGAACTTAAGTCCGCGAACTAAGTCTGCGAACTTAAGTTGGTTATATCTAAAGACGATTGTTTGTGAACTTATTTATATTAACTAAGGAATGCAAAATACAAACCGGGGCTATCGAGTGAATCAAATCGTTTTTGCTTCGATTGTGTCTTGTGTAGTTACATAAGATTTCCTTGTAATCGAACAACTCTCTAACTTGTTCATTTGAGTCATTTGAACTAGTTATGGTGAAGAAGAATATGGTTGATATGAAAGTGCTCATATGGCTAACCATTTGGTTAACTATTGTTGAACCAACAAATGTACATGTTTGGGTACGGTTACACAAACCTAAAATCGTGCATTTCATTTATGTGTAACAAGCTAATTTTCGATCCAACGGTTGAAAGATATTAGCTTGAATCTAATCAGGTTTTCATCTAACGGTGAATATTGAATGCTTTGTTACCAAGCTAACATTGATTGCAAACCCTGATTTGAAAGACTATATAAGGGAGAACTCTAACAACTGGGAAACCTAATCCCCACACCTCCTGTGTGATACTAGTTGTATTAGCTAGAGTCGATTCTCCTTTAACCTTAGGTTTCTTCTTGAAAACTAGGTTAACGACTTAAA
This sequence comes from Papaver somniferum, assembly GCF_003573695.1. Classification (NCBI taxonomy): domain Eukaryota; kingdom Viridiplantae; phylum Streptophyta; class Magnoliopsida; order Ranunculales; family Papaveraceae; genus Papaver; species Papaver somniferum. Next base: position 57,068,465 of record NC_039364.1, on the reverse strand, counting down.
GACTTCATTGGGATTGTGAATATAGACCGATACCACTTTCTCGTAGTTGTGTGATCTGATCTTGCTGATTCTATCGTTTTGAGATCGTAACGATTGGCTTGAGATTTATATCTCCGGTAGGAAAGATATAAAAGTAGTCACAAACATCTTCGTCTCGTCGTTTTTGATTCCACAATATCTTCTTTCGCCGCGTCGATTAAGATTATTGTGAGGTGATTGATAATACTAGGTTGTTCTTCGGGAATATAAGTCTGGGTTATCAATTGGTTCTTGTTCACCTTGATTTATCAAAAGACAGAACAAAACTTGTAGGTATTTCTGTGGGAGATAGATTTATCTATTCCTATAGACTTTTCTGTGTGATACAGATTTGTTTATTAAAGTCTTCGACTTTGGGTCGTAGCAACTCTTAGTTGTGGGTGAGATCAGCTAAGGGAATCAAGTGCGTAGTATCCTGTTGGGATCAGAGACGTAAGGAGCGCAACTGTACCTTGAATCAGTGTGAGATTGATTGGGGTTCAACTACAGTCCAGACCGAAGTTAGTTTGTAGTAGGCTAGTTCTGTAGCGGCTTAATACAGTGTGGTGTTCAATCTGGACTAGGTCCCGGGGTTTTTCTGCATTTGCGGTTTCCTCATTAACAAAATTCTGGTGTCTGTGTTATTTCTATTCCGCATTATATTTTGTTATATAATTGAAATATCACAGGTTTGTAGATGGTGGATTTTCAACAAAGGAAAAAACCGTAAAATCATGAGGCATGTTTTTTGACGCGGCTTTCAGGCATGCAACGATTCATATTTTACGAAGCCATGATGAATATGTTTTCGAAAAGCCTCCACCAGCTGAGCGTTTGATCCCTGGCATTTCATCGTGCCCTCTATGCAGAATAACATATTTGGGAGGTTCTCCGTAGATTGAGGACTTAACGCCTTCAGGACGTCGGTGATACTCACTGTTCCCTGACTGCAGGAGAGTGATCCACCTCCACATAGAAGAATAGTTTGGCGGCGGACACCTTGAGGACGTCGGTGACACTTCACCGTTCCCTGATTATGTGGAGAGAGTGCATAGATTCAGGCGGTTCTCCATAGATTGAGAACACTAACGCCTTCAGGTCGTAAACAACATCGTGACTCCCTGACTGTGCACCACTCAGAATGGATGTGACGCTTTAACTGGCTAATATCTTTTCTGAAGTAGATTAACTCTATCGTGACATTCACTACTGAATTATCAGAATAATCTATCATTGCTCCTATTCCATGGTCGAATCCACGGCCTGATCCCATGGAATGGCAATAACAATTGCTCTTATTCCATGGTCGAATCCACGGCCTGATTCCATGGAATGGCAATAACAATTTATTCTATTCCATGGTCGAATCCACGGCCTGATCCCATGGAATGGCAATAACAATTGCTCATATTCCATGGTCGAATCCACGGCCTGATCCCATAGAATGGCAATAAATAATTATTCTGATTCTATGATTGAATCCACGACTTGATCGTATAGAATAGCAATGAAACAACTGTATTATCTCATTACTCCGATTTCATGATCGAATCCACTGGTCTCATGAAATGGTGATAGATAAATCTTAATTACTCCGATTTTATGGTCGAATCCACGATCCCATAGGATGGTAAAGCTCGTTTTATTATTCTGAATTCATAGTCGAATCCACATCCGATCCTATGAATTAATAATGAACAACTATTCATTTTTATTACTCAGTTTCATCAATTATTCTCCACTGAATTTCATAAATTAGTAATAAATACTCAATAACCGGGCATCTGGACCATCACTGAGTAATCCCCACAAAAATGGTGCAAGTGTACTTGACAATGATGCACGACTGAGCACCCAAATGCATGAACGACCATCCAAAAATATGAAACAATGGGGAATCCCTTGCAAAACAGGAGAAAACATTAAAATAATAATAAAATAATGGAGGCGCTCTCGGTGGGCCCACCGGCCCGCCACGGTCGGTCCGCGCCCCTCCCATTATTTTTTCTTATTTTATTTTCATAAACTCATGAGGGTTCTCCATCTTAGCAAAATTCCTTATTTTGTGCAAAACTTGTGAATTCTCCACAACTTGGTGGATTCTCCAAATAATATTATAAAATAAGAAAAAGTGTGCGGGACCGGGTAACCCAGCCGGCCGGCCATGCCCAAGCCGTGGACGGTCCCACACCTCACAATCCTTAGCTTTTTATAATTAAACTCCTTGTTCAATAAAAACTCATGTATTCTCCATATCTTCAAGGACTCTCCATAACCTCAAAGATTCATGAAAAATAATAATAAAATAGGGAAAGGTGTGCGGGACCGGGCAACTTGGCCGGCCGGCCATGCCTTAGCCGTGGCCGGTCCCACACCTTGCAATCCCTAATTTCTCATAATTATTATTTTCCCAATTCATGAAACTCCTAGGTTTGAGTAAAATTCGTGAGTTCTCCATATTTTCTCATCCCATGTGGTCGGTCCCTATCATGCATACATGCTTACTCCACCAAAAAATCGAGAATTCTCAGC